>NC_044497.1:2115000-2117500 GCF_902362185.1 Chanos chanos | reverse complement strand
TTACATACACCACTTATGGGTTATCCCATCTGAAACCAGACAGGCTGTAAAGAAGGTGTGTGAGAATCAGTCAGTTTTACTTTTATACATATGGATAAATATTAAAATATCTGGACAGAGCAGATGCAGCCATTGTAGCCTTTGCTCCTGTCTGCTACTGTACACGCGTTGCATTGAACCATTATGGCGAGGGCAGAAGTGATTGTTAGAAAAGAAATTAATTGTTAGAAAAGAACTCAGGATTACGAGAAATAGTCATAATTGCTAGAGGACAAAAGTGGAAATTTCAAGAAAAAAAGTCAAAATTGTGAGAAATAAAGTTGGAATTCTGAAAAATAATGTCGGAACTGTGAGAAACAAATTTCGGAATTCCACTAAATAAAGTCAGAATTAGGCAAACCTTTTTTTTTTCCTAATGTGGCCGAAACGGGTTTCCGTAGATTTCTGTGTGCGCACACGACCCTGGAGTCTCATGCCCTTTTATGGGCATGGGCGGGGCGTTTGCCTATGCTAATTAGGATCAACTGGCACGCCCTTTCAGTTTATGATGAGAATGAGATCCATCATTATAAGAACAAAGGTGTGAAAGATAATCCCGTGGTTTAAGGACACATTATGAATCTGACCTAGACCTTTTCTTAGGACCTTTCTCAAGAACCAATTTTAGAAAAAACTTTTGGTGAATATTGGTGAATGAGGTCCATTGTTCCACTTCCACATCTGCATCACACTAGCTATTAAGAGATAACAAAAGCCAATGTAGGACATGTGTAATACTGACATTTTAGTGTGATTTACACACACACACACACACACACAGATTAAAGCCAGCCAGTCATTGTGAAGACAGTCATCAGGGTTTCTGTACGACCTGGTAAAGACTGTGTAAAGAGTTCTTAGGTATCTAATATCTGAACTACATAAAGAATGAGGCAGATAGATTTTGACAGATTTTGACTTACACTCATTCTCTGTTCTCTATTGTTCATGCCAAAATAATCAGACTTGTCTTCCTCAAAGACTAGTGCACTCACAGGACTCATGCGTCATGGAATAGAGAAGCACCACTTAGAAATCCTATGCAACTCCCGCTCCTCCTCCACACATACACACACATGCATGCAGACACACACACACACACACACACACACACACACATACACGCGCACACGCAACATACTTCACTGAAGAATTACTTTATACTGTGGGGGAAAAGACTTGGATGTCTTCCTCACAGTCAAAAGTTGCGCAATGTGTATTTTAGTCCTGGGTCATTGTTTGTTTGTCAGATTATATCACGTCATGTTATTCAGGTGTCCATATGATTACAGAATATTATATGTCATGTTATTTAGAGGATTTTTGTTTGTTACGGCCCAATTATGTCAGTGGAAAAAGCAAAGGCAATAGATGTGTCGTGTGGATATCTGTGGCCTAGTATTTCAGTGGTGTAGCATTGCATAGACATTAAACATTGTTTTGGATCTTTGTTTTTCTTTTTTCTTTGTTTAGTTTGGCTGTAAAGAGGGAAAGCCCAGGTGATTGTCTGGGAACAAAGCCCCCTGATGCTGTAACCTCTCTATTACAAAGAATGACAAAGGATGTTTTTTTTTCTTCCTCTAGGTCATAAACTACCACTGAGGAGAAAGTGCAGTAACAAACTGCCACCAAACTGTAAGTCACAACAAGGCAGACTGTCATCCAGATATTTTTAACTCACTGATATACCCGTATAGTATAATACCCATATATCATTTCTCAGTGACTTCTTTCTGATTGGTTGTAGTCTCTGAGCTGAGGCTGGTGCTACTGGGGCTGAGTGAGACAGTGAAGTGGGCAGCAGGAAACACCATCCTGGGCAGAGAGGAGTTTGGGATCCAGGCTGCTACATCCACAGAGACCCAGCACAGTGAGAGCAGACAGGGGGAGGTGGCTGGGAGACAGCTGGTGGTGGTGGGCACTCCTGACTGGTTGAGTCCTGGACTCTCTCAGGAGGAGATGAGGAAGGACGTGGGGCTCTGTGTCCGTCTCTCTGCCCCAGGACCCCACACCTTCCTCCTGGTCTGTCCACTGGAACCATCTGAGGGACAGGAGAGTGAGCTGCTGGAGGACATGGAGGACATTTTTGGGGAGAGTTTATGGAGACACACAGCGATCCTCTTTATCTGTGCTGAGGAGATCGAGGGGAAGAACATGGATGAGTTGGTCCAGAACAGACGTCAGGACCTTCAGCATCTGATAGAGAAATGTGGGAACAGGTGTCACCTTCTCACAGTTAAAGACAGAACTGATGTAATTGAGGTCCCAGAACTGCTGGAGAAGATTGAGGAGATGGTGTCAAAATACAGAGAGGAATTTTACAGCAGTGAAATGTATGAAGAAGACCACCGCAAAGCAGTAAAGAGGAGGAGTCAAATGGAGAGAAAGAGGAACAGAGGGGGAGGATAAATGGAGGGAGAGGAAAGAGAATCGAGGAGAGTTGGAGGTGCAGGGAGAGATT
>NC_044497.1:2085000-2107500 GCF_902362185.1 Chanos chanos | reverse complement strand
CAACCTACAGGAAGACCGTAAGGAGAGGAAGATACGTAGAAAGGTCAGCATCTGATAACTAACCTCTTCTGCAAGCTTTAAATCAGTGCTTTACTTGAAGACGTCTGAGATCCACACTGAACTGTACAATAATTACAGATCATTTGATCGTTCAGTATTTCAGGAATGAAAGTGAATAGGTGGGAACCTCCGCGTCGTTTAACCACAATATTAAGTTTTACACTGACGTACCCAAACGTGTTCGGCTCCTCGACGATCTTCATTTTTCCGCCAAACACCGCCGACACTGAAATCGACAGCAAGTTATCTAAACAGACTGACATAACTGAGATGTCAAGCCCTAGAACAACAGTGGGAATACAGCAACGCGCATCTGCTTTAACGTAACACACCTGTATCGTAGTTTATTGATTTATGTTTGTGTGACACTAGGTGACAGCATCTCAACATATATTCAAACTAACAGTTAGCGACCCATGTACTCACCCAGTAACGTCAAGCATAACGTCAGTGTATATGAATGTCTTAAAGGTGTAAACAACATGATTATCGTCACTGTCTGTTGTCCAAAAAGGAAGGTAAATTTCTTCAGTTCCAATTCAATCTCTTCGTCGCCATGTTAGCATGATGAAACACGTGACTTCGGTAAACACAGGAAGAAGTCAGCTGATCAAAAGTAAATGTTGTGGTTGGCGTTCTGTGAACTTTTTTTTCTTGTAATTGCGTGTACTTCACACGCGTTTTATACGTTTGAAGCGTATTTCATTTTAAGAGAACGCTTTTGGCTGAAGTCACCATTCAAAGCGCGCTCAAGTCCACCAATTACGTATTATAGTATATATGTTCTTTCACACGGGGATAGCTGTTAAACGAAAAATTCATTTTGCGCATGCTCATTCCCATAGTCAAAGCGTGAGCTGTAGCACATGTATTATTATCTGTCTTAGCAATAGTTCTTCTAATAGACTTGTAGTAATTGTAGGTATGTATAACTCTAACAGAGGTAGATATAGGGAGAATAAGTGAAAAGATGACGATTACGTTGAATCTGAAACCTTCAAATAATATCAAGAAGTTTCAGATTGATAGTCAGCAAGTTGACTGACGTAGGTCAGTTGGCTTGTTTAGAGCAGTTTTGGCAGTTTGTTTTTCACGGACGCGCGTTTTGGGAAAAAGTTGTCTCCTCACCACAATAGGTGGCATCAAGTGAAGCATGTATGTAGTTTAGTTAATAGGTAAACGTCGCATGAGTGCTGTTTTCCTTTTGACTTTTACTTACAAATAATGTTTGTGACTACCTCGAGTTAAGTTAAGGTTAGTACAGTTTTACCTCAGAGATATTTTTGCGATGGGACGGAAAAAGCAGGGGAAATGCGAGCGACCGGTGAACAGAGGCAAAGACACGCGGCACAAGATGAAAGGCAAATCCCTGGAGACTTTTACCGAAGAGATGCACGAGGCCCTGCAAGGTTTGTCACAGAGCTGCACTGCCTACCAATGAGCACTGTGATGTGTGGCGTTTCACAGGAATTAGATCGGGGGGGGGGGGGGGTCACACTTTCCCAAACACAAGCAGTTCTTACGTGACGTGATGAGGGAGATCAGTGAGTGCGTTTTGATTTGAGTAGCATGAATGTTTGTTAATGTTTGTCTTTGTGTGCACATATACTGTGAATGTGTGTGTGTGCGTGTATGTGTGTGTGTGTTTAGCGAGTGAAGATGCTGGAGGGGAGGGAGCAGCAGGTGTGGTAAAGCTGCCATGCCCGTTGGCGATGTGGGATTTGGGTCACTGCGACCCGAAACGCTGCACAGGTCGTAAACTGGTCCGGAAGGGTTTGGTACGGAGCCTTCGACTCAACCAGCGCTTTAACGGACTCATTCTCAGTCCCATGGGAACCAAATACGTCACACCTGCAGATAGGTGAGTCTGTTCCACAGGTAAACACTGCAAGAGCTAGAGGCCTTGTCACATATTTGTGTGTATTATCCTGTCTCTGATTGGCTGTAGACTGCACACCTGTTTCTCAGGTAGGAACCGGCGCTTGATTTAACCTAAGGCCTAAAGGTCCCCCAGAGGGACAGTCTTGGTCCTGCATGTTTGCCTATGCCCTACAGGGTCTCGTCAGAGACATATGAACTGAATCTGGTGTCTTTGAATAGAGTTACATAGACCAATAGCCCCTTTGTCATGATGAGGATGTGAGAGGACGTGTTTACACACAGCAGCCGTTTATCATGGGAGGGGCCTGCCTCACACCGGGTCACTGAGGGTCATCAGAGTGGAGTTTTAGCCCATTCTCTCTTGTCAGTGAAGACCAAAATGCTGATCGTATTGATCTGTTGTGGTCGTCCTCAGAGAGATTGTGGCACAGAGTGGGCTTGCTGTGATCGACTGTTCGTGGGCGCGGCTGGAGGACACGCCCTTCAGTAAGATGATTGGCTCTCACCCGAGGCTGCTGCCGTACCTGGTGGCGGCGAACCCGGTGAACTACGGTAAACCGTGCCGGCTGTCCTGCGTCGAGGCTTACGCTGCCACCTTCTGTATTGTGGGTAAGCAGCTCTGGACCAATCAGCACGCAGCTCTGTGAAGTGCTTTATTAAATACTGCTGTGATTGATAGGATTCATGGTGTGCCATGTTTTGCAGTGTGTGTGTGTGTGTTATGTATATGTGTTATGTTTGTGTGTGTGTGCGTGTTTTCATGTGTGTGTGATAGTTTAGCTTATATGGGTTGTGGGAGCAGGGGTGCACATATTTAAAATTAACAGCAACTGTCTTTGTGTGTGTGCGTGTGTGTGTGTGTGTGTGTGTGTGTGTCAGCCTGTGCAATAGGACTGGTTTGTGTGTATGTATGTGTGTGGGTGTGTGGTAAAAAGCAAAGTGCCTATTTGTTTGTCTGTGTTGTTTGTTGTTCAGCTTGTTATTTGCGGTGACGTGACATGCGTAATATTGATGTTATTCTATTTACATTTGTCTTAACTGCACCCTGATTAGTCTGAATATGTTTGTGTGTGTGTGTGTGTGTGTGTTTCAGGTTTTCGGGATCTGGCAGTAATCTTGCTAAGGAAGTTTAAATGGGGACTTGGTTTCCTGGACCTTAATAAAACTCTTTTAGAGCGTTATGCTGCCAGCCAATCAGAGGAGGAGCTCCTGGCTGTGGAGAAAGAGTACCTGAGCTCCACCCCTCAGGAGGAGGAGTTTGGTATGGCCTTGTGGCATTACCTGCTTTATAATCTTTTTGTCAGAAGCTGTGTTTTACTTTGGTAAATGTTAAATTGAAAATGTGTGTGTGTGTGTGTGTGTGTGTGTTTCTATCTAGATCCCTTTGATGTGGACTCTGGCAGGGAGTGCATGAACCTTAATCGACCACTCCGGTGAGAATAAGCATTTTGTCATCAGTCCGCTGTGTTTTGTCGTTTCACATGATTGCAAAGTGTATGTGAACATCTGTAGCTTTAATGAGTCGACCTGACATGACAGTAATAACGTCTCACTCATTAGCTGCTGACATCAGCATTACTTTAGCTGCTAATCTCAAACTGTTGCCTTGGAAGCGTAGATACTGACAGTCATGTGACTGTGACACTGATGTTACCCGCAGTACTGGCGGTCATGTGACTGTGACACTGATGTTACCCGCAGTACTGACGGTCATGTGACTGTGACACTGATGTTACCCGCAGTACTGGCGGTCATGTGACTGTGACACTGACGTTACCCGCACTACTGGCGGTCATGTGACTGTGACACTGATGTTACCCGCAGCACTGGCGGTCATGTGACTGTGACACTGATGTTACCCGCAGTACTGGCGGTCATGTGACTGTGACACTGATGTTACTTGCAGTACTGGCGGTCATGTGACTGTGACACTGATGTTACCCGCAGTACTGGCGGTCATGTGACTGTGACACTGATGTTACCCGCAGTACTGACGGTCATGTGACTGTGACACTGATGTTACCCGCAGTACTAACGGTCATGTGACAGTGACACTGATGTTACCCGCAGTACTGGCGGTCATGTGACTGTGACACTGATGTTACCCGCAGTACTAACGGTCATGTGACAGTGACACTAACATTATGTGCAGTACTGACGGTCATGTGACAGTGACACTAACATTATGTGCAGTACTGACGGTCATGTGACAGTGACACTAACATTACCTGCAAACTCAGCATAGACCTCAGTCTGACCTACTCAGTGTGTCTGACTACTGTGGTGTGTAGTGACAAAACAGAGATTCTTTGTCACTGTACTTATGTGAGTTTTGGGAATGTTTCTTCTTTACCTGAGTATAAATGTTTGTCAACTTTGACTTCACTACATTTTCAAAAGCAAATGGCCCCGTTAACTTATCTCCTGAGATGCCTCTGTAAGTTACTGCAATGTTACATAAGCAGAAAATATACACATTGCTTTACTCTGTCAGAATTCCAGATCACTTTTGTCCTCCCAAGGACTAGAGACTGTACATGGACTCCTAGACATTTGTGTAAAGTCCAGTCAAATCCCTACATTACAGTTAACTGTTTTAGGTTGACTGTGCTTACCTGTGGGCCACTGAGCATCACTCGTAGGCCAGAATTGGCCAGTGGACCACCAGTTCAGTAGACCTGCTTATAAACTTATACATCAGCAGTTTTGTCATGGGTAACTTTCGCTTTTATTTGAGTCATTTACTAGAGAGAGAACTATATTTTTACTCAAGTATGGCTTGTGTGTGTGTGTGTGTGTGTGTGTGTTTGAAAAGGGGGGAGGAGGAAGAAGATGACAGTGGCAGTGGAGATGAAGAATCATCAGAGGAAGAGGAGGGTGACTCTGAGGAGGAAAAGAAGAATGAGGAAGATGAGGAAGATGAAGAACAGGAATCCTGAGATCTGAGAGTGATCGACAGGGAAAAGAGGTGGTTGTTTTTCATCCAACCAAATGAATGAACACCCTCAAAAACCGCCACTACAAAAGTGTTTCTTATTATTTATGTAACATCCACAAAAAAATACCCTTAACTGAAATCAGTGTACAACATGCCACGGTCAGTTCAGTGTCAGTAAACGTGGGGCGTGTTTTTAATGGTAACTGTTGAAAGCCTGGATCATGAGCAGCGGATGCCTGCTTTGTGGTGCGTACTGTAGAAAGAGCTGAAGATCAGAGAATCAGAGAGAAGGATCCATTTAGTTTCATTCAGAATCACTCAGTGCTTCAGTCCTTTACTCTCAGTGAAAGGCAGCCGTGTAAAAACCCCTGCGGGAGGAAACCCTCCACTGCGCCAGGCAGTGTGACTTTCTGGGCTCTGACAGTTTTTCTAAGTGCTCCGAATATTCTTCATAAATAGAGAAAAAAAAACAGGATTGGAACAGAATTCTTCTCTTCAGCCTAGAACTGTGGATTATTAAGGTTATACCAGTCATTAATAAAGAGATCTCTGTTTTTTAACAATGAAGTGTTTTCTTCAGTCAAAACATGTTTGTGAACATGTCTGTCATGTCCTTGAGACACAAGGTCACACATTTACGTTAACTGTGTCTGACAGGACATTCACCAGATTAAATAAAGCTTCGCTACAGCTGGTTCACATGCACTATTTCTCATATAGTTCATTGGGTTAGAGGTTTTTAACTGCATCATCTCTCAAAACTGTAAGCTAACTCACTTCTAAGTGTGGCTGATGCAGAAACCATCATTCATGCATTTGTCCCGTCTCACCTCGATTACTGCAGCGTTCTGTACTCTGGTCTGCCTGCGTCTAGTACCATAAGTCTTCAGCTGGCCCAGACTGCTGCTGCCAGAATCCTGACCAGAACGAGGAAGTTTGATCATGTTACACCTGTCCTGGCTTCCCCTCATTGGCTCCCAGTTCATGCAAGGGCAGATTTTAAGGCCCTCGCACCCTACGCTCTCAATATTTTGGACTATTAGTCGTTCCAAGAGTTAAAAAAAGGAAGTCTGCTGGCAACCGAGCCTTTTCCTACCACTCTCCCTTCCTCTGGAATGGGAGGCAAATTCTCCACATACCGTTCAAACTAAACTAAAGAATTATCTATTTTCTCTAATTTATAGATAATATAATTTTGATTTAACTTTGTTATGGACATGTAAAGCCCTTTGAGACTGTAAGTAGTGTTACTGGGCTCTAAATAAACTTGTATTGTTATTATTATTATTTAGGATACTTAAATAACTACTAATTTAGAACCATTAAACAGTACACACAACCAGTGAAAGAAGGGTGTTATAATCCAAACACCAATGGATTACAAAGAAATTAAGAATAACTTTCCATTTATTTCAGTGTATTCTGTGAATGCTCAAGGCAGATACTCTTTTAAAGCAAATCAGAAATATTCTATTCAGCGAACCTTGTTTTTTTGTTGTTGTTGTTTTTGTTTTTTTTAAGAGATGAATATGACTGTGAACATTATATGAGCATGAACATTATGTGATAACAGATTGTTTAAAAATATATATATATAAAATGAAAATGTTGGCCCACAACAGACACGTCTTAAATATGTATGACGTCTTTATGTGGAGAGGTTTGTGCATAGGAAACACTGACAGGGTTCTCACATCACTGGAACAGAGCCTGTGCATAGGAAACACTGACAGGGTTCTCACATCACTGGAACAGAGCCTGTGCATAGGAAACACTGACAGGGTTCTCACATCACTGGAACAGAGCCTGTGCAGAATGACAGACGCTTTTTAAACCAAACCTTATCAGGATTATCAAGCTTTTGTCACAAATAGACACTAAAACTATACTTCAGCTTTGATCGCCAGAAAAAAAAATAAATAAATAACAACAATTACAACAAAAAAAATCCTACAATAAGAATGTTTAATTCAGTCAGATCTTCTATGTGTTATTGTTATAGGCTGACCTAGTTCTTCTTCTTCTTCTTCCTCTCTTTCTATTGGGGGTTAACCTTATCTCTCTCAGATCACTGACCAGGACATGGTCACTGCCTAACTCTAGAAAGGTATATGAAACCCAGTACAATTAATATTTCTTACAGTCACGTTCCAGTTTCTGCTGAACGTAATTGCAGACTGGGGCTTTGTAAGAATATTTGCTAAAATTTAGAATTCTATGATCTAGACCAGGGGTGGGCAAATCCAGTCCTGGAGGGCCGGTGTCCTGCCGGTTTTTTGTTTTCACCTCTTAGCTACCTGTTGATTTTCACTTTGAAAACAGGTGTGCATGCTCTTCAGCCAATCACAGATTGTATTTAGTTGGTCGGTAAGAAAAACAGCAGGACCATGGCCCTCCAGGACCGGATTTGCCCACCCCTGATCTCGACTATCATGTGCACTCATTGACCGTTCTGATATCTGCTGTGTTAAATTTCGGATGTCTGGATTCACCGCACGAGGGCGCGCACATGGAAGTGTCCGCCCGCTCCCGACTGCGGCAACATTGTTGTGGGATGACGTCACGCGGCTGTAAAATGAAGGCGCAGAGAGAGGCAGCCATGACTACAGGCTCTCTAATTATTTAATCCAAATTAAATACTCGCCAAAAACTTCCATGGCAAGAGCCACAAGTCAAATCGTGAGTATCGCCGCTTTCGTCTCGATGTCAATTCGAAGCCGTTGCTCTGCACACACTGTATGGCAACTGTTTGACAAAAATTTTCCCCAGGCCCTCATTTTCAACCGCGGTGCTTAGCTTGGCCGTGCTAGCTACATAGGCCAACCTAGGTTATCGTTCGTTAGCTATGCTAATGTTAGCTTGCGTGCTAGTAGGTTAGCAGTCGGTTGTTATCTGTCCAGGCTAGCTAGGTTAACTTATTGCTCCAATTAGTTAACTTTGACATCGCCTCAATGAGAGCTGGTATGTTCTCAGGTAGCCGAAAATAACTAATGGTTGTTTTGGTAAGGCAGTTTGGTTTTACACACATATTCGAGTTAGCCTGGAGGCAGCTCTGCTGTTTTAACTAAATTAACGGTTAGTTGTTGCTGTGGCTATGCTAAACTAGGGTACATTTTGCAACGTTATCTCACAGGGCGTGTATTTCGCTTGTCAGCTAGCAAATAACCTCCTGTAATTCTGACATTTTCTCGAAAATGAAAGAATGAAACTACAAAAAACAGGTTTAGCAACGGTTTGTTGAGCATTTAGTCCGGTGTATATACTATGGGTTGTTGTTAACAAAATTGTAGGATACTGAAGTTGCATGGTATGAGAACAGGTTAGCAAGCGACGATAACATGTTTGAAAACGCCCGAATGGTGAGTCAATGTTAGCCTGCCATGTTAGTTGGCTATTACAGCCTGTCATTTTATCTGAAAATGAGAGCAGATAAGAGTTTATAGTCCGTTGTTTGAACTTATTCGTTCGTTTCATTCCGCCCATCTGAATGGGAGAGCGGTCACAACTGGGTTAGCTCTATGATGTTTTTAACTAGTCTAGCGGTGGCTGGTAAAAGATCAATTTTTTGCTAAACTGCACTCTTCATTTGATATGTTTCCACCACAGAACAGGGGTACTAAATATCATTATTATTATAGCTAAGGACCTACATCAAGTAGTATTATCAGTCGTGCGTTTGAAGCGTTGAAAATCGATGTTTTGGGCTGAATACAGGCTTGTCAGGAGACTAGGCCTCACCAGCGAGCTAATGCCTCCTACTGAACTTTTCACCGTTGAGTCATCCGGTTTTATTCTGTGGGTCCCCATTTTAATCAACGTTTTCACGTTTATGTGTAACTGTCTTTGCGCGAGTAGACTTTTTACCCGCATCGGTTTGTTCCCTTCAGTTGTCAGCTGATGACTCATCCGCTAGCCAGCTTGCCACACTAGCTAACTGAAAACGATAGAGATTTTTCCAATGACAGCATGGCTCGGGCTGGCCTGCCGACACTCAGACTGCGTTTTGCTGACATGGAGCTAGCTAACACCCTGGATGCCCAGTTATTCTTAAAGGGCCTTTGAAAACCCATCGGCAGAGCCATTATTTACCCTGTATAGAGTCTGTAAATTATAATAGTTTCTCTCTACAGTGCCAGGTCTGCAGTTGCTCAACTCATCCTCTGTCTGGAACAGGCAGTCAGCTAGTGGAGTAATGGTCATAGAAACCAGTGATGCATGACTGGAGAAAACCGGTAGCGTCTGTAGTGAGATAATGCAGTTCTGTTAAGTACCCTCCTGTGTGTTTGTTAATCCAGCCTAATGTTGTATGAGCTGCGTGCAAAGGAAGTCTGTTCTTAAATCATCAAAAAAAAAAATAATTAAACCCCTCTTTCTCTTCCTCTCTCTGTCAGTATGATGTTGCAACCCTCCACTCCTCTGTTCTCTGCTCCTGTCCATCCATGGTAAGAGGTCAGCAGGACACACCCCGTCTCCACGGTAACAGCATGGAGGGCCAGACCCCGCCTCCTCAGCCCGCCCAGCCGCGCAAGAAGAGACCTGAAGATTTCAAATTCGGCAAAATACTGGGAGAGGGTTCTTTCTCTACGGTACAAAAACACATATACATACACATACATGCACACACAAACACACATGCATACACATGCACACGCAAATACACATGCACACACAAACACACACGCACACACAAACACACATACATGTGCACGCACACACAAACACACATACATGTGCACGCACACACAAACACACATACATGTGCACGCACACATACATACGCACACATACATACATACACACACAAACACACTTGCTTTCAAAATACTGAGATAGGATTCTTTCTCTGTGGTGCACACGCACTGTTACTCATAAAGACTGTGAGAGAGACCCATGCAAATGCACAGTGTCCCCACTCAGAGGACAGAGACAGTCTAAGTGGTTGGTGAGCATCATGACAGAGAAGAGCAGCAGGAGAGAGATGTTTAGTGATCAGGTCTCTGTTAATACTCCTCATTGGTTCTGTGTCACTGCGTCATGCCCACGGCTCTCTCTCACAGCTTAATCAATGTCTGTAAAGGGGTTTCACACGCATGGACGAGAGAGGCTGGGTTTTTACATTCACTGCCTGATGAAGTGCGTTTCTCTCTTCCAGGTCGTCCTCGCTAAAGAACACTCAACAGGAAAGGAATATGCAAGTAAGAACTGAATGTATTTTTTAAGGCTGTCATGAATATTCATCACCTGTTTCATGTGGTCTTAGGCTGTGAAACCTGCTCTAGCAGTATCCTCAGTACAGATTTACATATTTGTTGCATGTTAATTATCTGTATTCTCCTGTACATTTCAAACCTGTTGAATGCTGTTGGGGTGGGGGCGGGGGGGTGCAGGTCTTGTGCTGAGAGTGGTTTGAAATGTGTGTGTTTGTGTGTGTTCTGTAGTTAAGATCCTGGAGAAACGGCACATTATGAAGGAGAACAAGGCCCAGTACGTGAAGAGGGAGAGAGACCTGATGTCCATCCTGGATCATCCTTTCTTCGTCAAACTCTACTTCACCTTCCAGGATGAGGAGAAGCTCTGTATCCTAAACAGCCGCACACGTGCACTTATACACACTGTTTTAACTCACACTCATATCACACACACACGCGCGCACTTATACACACTGTTTTAACTCACACTCATCACACACACACACACACACACACACACACACTTATACACACTGTTTTAACTCTCACTCATATCACACACACACACGCGCGCACTTATACACACTGTTTTAACTCTCACTCATATCACACACACACACGCGCACTTATACACACTGTTTTAACTCACACTCATCTCACACACACACACACTTATACACACTGTTTTAACTCACACTCATATCACACACACACACGCGCACTTATACACACTGTTTTAACTCACACTCATCACACACACACACACTTTTTTAACTCACACTCATCACACACACACACTTATACGCACTGTTTTAACTTACACTCATCACACACACACACACACTCTTATACGCACTCTTTTAAATCACACTCATATCACACACACACATACACACACTTATACACACTGTTTTAACTCACACTCATCACACACACACACACAGTTTTAACTAACGCTCATCTCTCTCACACACACAGGCACAGTTTTAACTCATGGCACACACACACTCTCTCTCTCTTGAAAGACATCTCCCCATGGGTTTACACACAATGGACCTTGTGCAAGAGGCACTCGTACAAACAGATTTGTTCTGAAAGGGCTCATACAAGAGCCACATTCACTGACTTTCTCCTGTTAAAAGTTTTCTCTTAGCCACAAACAAAATGTACAAGTGGTCCAGATCTGGCGTACGAGTCAGGTACAGTTAGCCTGCCGTTGTCCAAAGCCAAAACACTTTGTGCTTGATGAATGGATAGTATCTCCTTTGTTGCCTCCATGGAAATTTGAGTTAGAACGTATGTATTAAACTTCATAATGTCAAATCACAGTGACATTGTCCTGTCTGACAGTGGTATTTGATCGTTTGACTGTTTTGTTGAGATGTTCAAATTATAATTGAATAATGGTCATGTTTATGGTGATGTATGGTCATGTTTATGGATATAACAGTATTATGAACATTAAATTGACTATTGAGGCTGTTGTAATGGTACCGCAAGATGAACAGGTGAAAGTGACATCCGGTCTGTCTCTGTGAGGGAGTCGTCTTCTCTCTCTGCTCAGTCCTGCTGCAGGCGTGGATGGTCTTGCTTTGGTCTGCCAGGTTTATGAAACCACTCCCATGTCAAACCGTTTCCTCTTTATGTCAGTGATGCAACGGGCGTCAGGTGACCCTGTAAAGAGGACTAGTGCACTGCTCACTCTTATCCTTTCACTTCCATTGACACTTGGTAACAGATTTTCATACGCGCTCACACAGAGCACCTGCGTGAGCTATGTTAAATAAACCTGTGCGTGTGTGTGTGTGTGTGTGAGATGGTAAATGCATTTTCCTGAACGTATGCTCAGATTTCGGGCTGAGTTATGCTAAAAACGGAGAGCTTTTGAAATACATCCGTAAGATTGGCTCATTCGACGAAACCTGCACACGGTTCTACTCAGCCGAGATAGTGTGTGCACTGGAGTACCTACACCACAAAGGCATCATTCACAGGTGTGTGTGTGTGTGTGTGTGTGAGAGAGAGAGAGAGATTAGAGAGAGTATGAGAGAGAGAGAGAAATGGTCCCTGTCTGATGTGCGTATGTGTGAGGGAGAGAGAGAGATTTCTGTGTATGTGAGAGAGCTGACTGACATGTAAGTGTGCTTGCATTTGGACTGTTGGATATTAAATGTATGTGTGTGTGTCTCCCAGGGATCTGAAACCTGAGAATATCTTGCTGAGTGAGGAGATGCACATTCAGATCACAGACTTTGGGACGGCCAAGCAGCTTTCGTCGGACAGCAAACAGGGTAACTGACGTGTGCGCACACACACACGCATACACAGAGCTCTGTGTTACTCAGAGATGTGTGCTGGGGGGTTAACCTGCTGTGTTGTGTGTTTGTGCAGCCAGGGCAAATTCTTTTGTTGGTACGGCTCAATACGTGTCCCCAGAGTTACTGACCGAGAAATCTGCCTGCAAGAGGTAAGACTCACGCCACTGTGTCCCCACACACACACAGACAGACAAACAGACAAACACACACACACACAGACACACCACTGTGTCCCCACACACACACAAACAAACACACACACACACACAAACATGCACACATACGCACTCACACACACACACACACACACACACCACTGTGTCCCCACACACACACACAAACATGCACACATATGCACTCACACACACACACACACATACGCACTCACACACACACATACGCACTCACACACACACACACCACTGTGTCCCCACACACACACACACCACTGTGTCCCCACACACACACACACTCACACACACACACACACCACTGTGTCCCCACACACACACACAAACAGACACCACTGTGTCCACACACACACCACTGTGTTCCCAGAGTTACTGATGGAGAAGTCTGCCTGCAAGAGGTAAGTCTCACACCACTCAAAACCTCTCCTGATTCAGGTACAATACGCTTTCAGTGCTTATAAAACTTTTTTCCAGAATCTTAATCTGTAATAATACACTCAGTGAGAGATTAATTTAACAGTTGTGTGTGTGTGTGTGTGATTTTTCATTCTTGTATTACAGTTCTGATCTGTGGGCCTTGGGGTGCATCATATACCAGCTGGTTGCCGGGTTACCGCCATTCAGAGCCGGGTGAGGCCACGCCCCGTTCATATCACTGATCTTTAATGAGCGCGGAGAGGGCGAAGGGCTAAAGATAACTGAACTCCCATTCTCCAGCTCTTTAACGTTTCCTCTCTCTCTTTCCCCCTCTCTCTGTCTCTGCACAGTAATGAGTATCTGATATTCCAGAAGATTATTAAACTAGAGTATGAGTTTCCAGAGAAGTTCTTCCCAAAAGCCAAGGACCTGGTGGAACAGCTTCTGGTGAGCTCCGTTTTAAAACAGAACACATTTCTATCTTTGTGTGTGTGTATGCATGCGTGTGTGTATGCATGCGTGTGTGTGTGTATGCGTGTGTGTGTGTATGCGTGTGTGTGTGTATGCGTGTGTGTGTGTATGCGTGTGTGTGTGTATGCGTGTGTGTGTGTATGCGTGTGTATGTGTGTGTGTGTGTGTGTGTGTGTGTATGTGTATATATGTGTGTGCGTGTATGCGTGTGTGTTCGTGTGTGTGTGTTTTGGATATGGACATTTCACTCATTACTTTAGAAGGCATTGTCTGTGCATGTGGATGTTCGTGTTTACAGCTGCTGTCGTTGTTTGTCTGTTGTAGTCATTGGATCCCTGTAAGCGGATTGGCTGTGAGGAGATGGGCGGGTACGAGCCGCTGAGGTCACACCCCTTCTTTGAGTCAATCACCTGGGATGACCTGCACATGCAGACTCCGCCCAAACTCACGCCCTACCTGCCAGCCATGTCCGAGGATGACGAGGACTGCTATGGCAATGTAAGTCACACACAGACACACCACACACACACACACACACACACACACACACACACACACACACACTGGTTCTCACACCCAAAGTGAGAGAATGACAGGAACTAATATGGCACTGTAAGTATACACATGTAAATACAGTTACACACACACACACACACACATACATACACTCACACACACACACACTGGTTCTCACACCCAAAGTGAGAGAATGACAGGAACTGATATGGCACTGTAAGTATACACATGTAAATACAGTTACACACACAATATCCCACACAGACAGGTCAGGAGTTCACACTGTATGGTGTGGTTGCTCATTGAGATTTCTGCCTGTCTCTCTCCCTGTCTCCGTCAGTACGACGACCTTCTTAGCCAGTTCAGTAGCATGCAGCTCAGCCAGCCTGGCCCCGCCCCTTCAGTGGCCGTGCCCATTGAGGCCCCTCCCCCTGCAAGTAACCCCGCCCTCAGTGTGGACCAGTTCATTCATGACCTGGACAGTAACAGTATGGAACTGGACCTGCAGTTCAGCGAGGAAGAGAAGCGCCTTTTACTGGACAAGCAGAGCGCTGCGAACCCATGGTACAGAGATCAGATCTCAGATATCAAACTCTTTTATTTTTCGATCCTTTATAGCATTATTGCTTTTGTCTGCTGTCTGTGTGTGTCTCAGTCTGACTCTGTGTTGTCCTCTGTGCCTTTTCGGTCATTTGTTCATCCTGATTTCTCCTCATTAGGTTGATGCAATGGGAGGGTCTGTGTGTGTGTGTGTGATTTTGTCACCGGAGGTTCAGTCTGTGTTTTGTAAAATGCTGCTGAGGTTAGGACCTGACTTTGTGTCTTGTCTCTGTGTTTTCAGGCACCAGTTTGTGGAGAATAATCTCATTCTGAAGATGGGCCCTGTCGACAAACGCAAGGTCAGTCACGAAACACACTGTGTGAGTGTGTGTGTGTGTGTGTGTGTGTGTGAGGGAAATGGATTATGTGCAGTTCTTGGGTTATGTGAAGCAGTCTGTCAGTTGTATCTGCAGAACTCACATTCGCCTGTCTGTCTGTCTGTGTCTCAGGGTCTATTTGCACGGCGGAGACAGCTGCTCCTAACTGAAGGTCCTCACCTATATTACGTTGATCCAGTGAACAAGGTTCTGAAAGGAGAGATCCCCTGGTCACCAGAACTCCGACCTGAGGCCAAGAACTTCAAAACCTTCTTCGTTCACACGGTAACCATCCGGCCAATCGGCAGTTGGCAGCTCTCCAAAACGCATCTACGTGCACTGATTTAAATGTCTCTCATGCATCACTTTGCTCTGTGCAGAACAGACGTCTGTTGGGCTTGTATAACTTTTCTTCCTCATAAGTTAGGCATGGGTTGTTTTTATTTGTTCTGTGTGTTTATTGTTGTTGTTGTTGTTGCTTGTGTGTCCACAGCCAAACCGGACGTATTACCTGATGGATCCCAGTGGCAATGCTGATAAATGGTGTAAGAAAATCCAAGAAGTCTGGAGGAAGATCTATCACAAGCACCAGAACCCTAGCCTATAGGAGCACAGCTTTCTCCCATGACCACACCCCCCTGCAGCCCTCAGACCAATCAGAGAGCAGACACATACCCCCTAATGGAGCAAGTCTCTCCTCCTTTCTTCCTGTTCTCAGCCGTCTCCCTTAATCATTCATCATTAAGGAACATCAGCAAGCAAACCATAATGAGAGCTCTTCCAGATCTTTCATGAAAATCGGTAGAAGAGTCAGTTGAGAAAAAAAATCATTCTCTTTCTCTCTCTCTAAGTGTTAACGTCCCTCACTTTGACTCAGTTCTGGGGTGTGTGTCTTCTTTGTCTGATTGGTCTCCATTTAGAGTTAAGGCGGGTCCTTTACCCTCATTGGCCACCATAGCTGGTATAACTGATCTGATTGGATGATGTGGTGTAGATTGTTTCTGTGGTGGGAGGTCCTGCTCCTTAAGTGTGTTGCTTGTTCCAAATCAAACTGAAAGAAAACTTTCTGAACAACAAAATATATACTACAGAAAACAACTCCATCTTAATAATCACCACACCGACAACAATCACTGCAGAACTCTGGGTAATGTATTTCTGGAGGGTATTATGTCACCCCTGGCCCTGAGCCAAGAGCGCGACTGATTTTCAGTTTAGTTTTTTGTTTGTTTGTTTGTTTTTTTTCCTCCATTTAAGTCTCTGCAATGGGATAAAGACAGTGTGTATGTTTCTGAATGGTGATGTATGACCAGGAGGCTGTGTGTGTGTGTGTGTGTGTGTGTGAGAGAGAGAGAGAGAGAGAGAGAGAGAAATGTTTGGGAGATGTGTGTGTTTGTGTCCTTCTCTCACTAGGGCGTTTTTAATGGGAAGGTGGTTTGTGTGTGAGAGTGTGTGTGTGTGTGAGTGAGGTCAGTTCTCCTGATGGGTATTTGTTGATGACTGTGATGTATAGTGGATATTCTATTGAAATGGGAGGTAGTGCAGCTGGTAGATCAGCCATACTAAGATCCGGGTTTTGTATTTTTATTCTTGTATAAGGTTATTTGGACGGCTTTTCCTTCGCGTCCTTCTGCTCTCTTCCGTGTTATTTAAATTCTAATATATGGGAATCATATTTGGATTGAAGTCACGTTGGAGGGGGGCTGTTGTGTGTATGTATTTGAAATGTAAAGCCTTTTGAATGTGAAGAATTATTGTAAACTATGATATTTTACCGTCTTTTCTTTTCTTACTATAATCATATACATTTTCTATTTGAGCAGTGATCGACCTTTTTTTTTCTTTTCTTTTTTTTTTTTTTTTTCTCCCTCCCCCTGATAATTTAAAGCCCATGCGTGCATGCGGGGATCCTGTGAGTGAATGAGTGAGAGTGTGTGTGTGTGTGTTTGAGTGAGCCTGCGTGTGTGTGTGTGTGTGTGTGAGAGAGAGAGAGAGAGAGGGCTGTGTGTATTCTCTTTGCTAGGCTGTGGCAGCCTGGCTGCACCTAGAACTGAAATAAAGCATGTAGGGGTTTAGGCCGACAGAAAACAAACATGCCTCCTGTCTTCTCTCTCTCCACCAATCACGAACACATGCTGCGGAAACACGCCAATCAGAAAACAAACATGCGTCCAGTCTCCTCTCTTTCTCGGCCAATCACAAACGCACAGCTACAACACACCATTCAGAAAACTTGCATGTCCAGTCTCCTCTCTTTCCCAGCCAATCACAAACACACACTGTTACAACACACCAATCAATGCTGCTCTTATTTATTTCATTCTGGTGTATACCAGTGGTGTTAATCTCTGGCTTTCGATTTGAAAAAAAAAATCCTGCTGGTTTTGCTGCTCTGCTCCTTTAACCCTCAAAGCAGTGAATGACATCAAATGGTTTATTAAACCCAAAACCGAGAGGTCCTCCTGATGGGATGACCAGAGCAGAACGGCTGCGCTCTGGCCTGGAGTTTTCCCACCCATTCAAAAGTGAGAGCCCCTCGGACATTGTTCAAACATGCCAGCACGTGGAAAGACCAGAGGGCTGCCTTAAGATGACCTGGCACCGTTGCCGCGCGCGCGTATACGTTTGTGTGTGTGTGTGTGTGTGTATAAATGTGTACTATAAATGGAAGCTTTAAAAAAAACAAAAACAAACAGTGAAACCCCAATAACGTTACAGTTACAATTTGGACAGTTTGACGCCCTCTAGCGGTAAAGCCAGGGGGCTGGCGCGCTCTAACGACCCAACCCCCATAAGGGAGTGAATAACCCTTGTTCTCGGTAACCTAAATAATATCGAGCTGGATTCCACCATGTATTCAGTCGCAATACAGTTTCGCTAAAAAAAAAAAATTATTGAGCTGTCGGAACCTAGCACAAAAATGGATTCAGACATTCAGTGCGTATGGTGATGAATATTGAAGCCAACAGCCGAAAGGAAACTTCAGACTAGGGTGTGAGACGGGTTTCACTCATGTAAAATAAATAGACAGACACTCCCAGCTCTCTGCGCCCAGCACCCTGCTCTCTGCCGCTTCTTACTAATCCAACCACCGCCGTTTCCTGGCCGGAGATCGCTGCACCCAAAAAGAGAAGGAAGCAACCGGGAATGGCACAGAGTAGTGCAGAAATCAGCGCCCAGAGCTGTCGGAGGTGTCCGCTCCAGGCTCCAGGGGAAAGAGAGTACACGACTTTTAACGGCGCTTCCAAATGGGTTCGTCTCAACGTCGGAGGAACGTATTTTCTGACAACACGACAGACTTTGTGCCGGGATCCCAAGTCGTTTTTGTACCGTCTGTGCCAGGCGGACCCAGATCTGGACTCTGACAAGGTTAGTGGGTTTAGGTGTCCAACTTAGTTCGACGCATTTGAAATATTCTAGCAGCGAAAACAACAACAACAACAACAACAACAACGAAAAACAACTACGAAAAGCAATTTCCTTCACCAGTTACTGTTACAACTGATTGTTACATGGAACTAGGCTATTAGGAAAAAAAAAACTAACCTGGCCGCACGGCCCGTATGGAGTTTCTGGGTTTAAATTATTAACACTGATTGAAGCTTGACGCGCACGTGCCTCAGTGGACATTATAAGTGAATGGATAACAAAATCTTAACTGCGATGTAACACGTAAAACGTTTCAGTTCTGAACTCGAATGGTTCCCGTCTCTTTCGTAGTGACCGTTATAGAGGTTGACACCGCAGGTCAGAGGAGTTCGATCGTGTGAAGTTCTGAGTTCCTGACCCAGCCTCTTGCTTCAAACTTAAAATTCATTTCAGACTTTTCTGTTCAAATAAGTCATGACTTTCCCCCAAAGAATGATCATCTCTGAGTATTCATAGCAAAAGTCAGTAAATTATGTCACGTCATTTTTGCTGTGGAACAAACCTCTTCTTTTTGTGTATAAACCGAACGCTTTGCACACCGCTCCATCAGAACCACTTAACCGTTGACTTCGTGACTGTGTATGTGTGTTCTCTGAGAAGTTAGTTTAGTAATTACTTCGTGGCGATGTTTGATATTTCAGTATACTGTGGACGCATGTTAGATAAAAACAGTATGAGGAAGTTTTATTTTTTTATTATTTCTGCATGGATCAGTCCGTGTATAATGAACACTTGATAACTTTCCCTCTCTCTCCCCCCTCTGAGAACAAGGGCTCCTCTGTCTGAGTCTGTGTGTGTGTCTGTGTGTGCGTGTGTGTGTGAGAGGGAAAGAGACAGAGAGAAAGAGTGAACACATGCGGTGAAGTTGGAGTCTCTCCCTCCCCTCTCTACCCTCACTGGACATACTTTGCAAATATTGTGTCCTGATTGGCTGATGTGTTCTGTGTGTGTGTGTGTGTCTGTGTGTGTGTGTGTGAGAGATGAAGTCATCAGAACGCTGCCTGCTCCATCTGTCTTACAGAGGCACCATAATCTGGGTATTGGCCTACATCTCCACAGAGACTCTCTGGCCCCCACAGGGTTTCACATCAGGTTTAAGGGCAAGGCTTAAAGGTCACAGGTCACTAACAGGTTCTGGGGTTGAGTAGGAACAGGGTGAATTATGGTCACAGTTTGCTTCACAGTCACACACACAGTCTCTTGTCTCTCTCTGTAGCCTGAGTTTAGCATTTTCATTCGACGTTACATTAAAACTGGGCAGACATCACTTTGGTGCGAGGGGCATGTTTGTGGTCAGGACCAGAATTCAGAAAGAGGTCACCGGCATTGTTAGATTATGAAACCGATACCTCTGAGTTCAAAAGCATGGGATGAGAATATGCAGTCTTATTAAAGATGCCCGCAGGTCTTCTGAGGAGTCTTTGACAAGCAGTCTACATCATATGAAATACAGTGTTTCTACTCTGTCACTATTTCCACTAAAAGGCTCTTATATTTGACTCTGTTCCATCTCAGCTATTGCTCTCTCACCTACTCTCATCATTTAATCTCAGACACTAATCTCAAAATAACCCTAATCCCAAATAATCTCCTGCTTTCTGGGTTTTGACCCTATAATGAGCGGTCCAGGATTAGCCCACTCTCTCTTTATACCTTTTAGTATGTGTGTCTGTGTGTGTGTGTGTGTGTGTGTGTGTGTGTGTGTGTGTGTGTCTGTGTGTGTGTGTGTGTGTGTCTGTGTGTGTGTGTGTGTGTGTGTGTGTGTGTCTGTGTGTGTGTGTGTGTGTGTGTGTGTGTCTGTGTGTGTGTGTGTGTGTGTGTGTGTGTGTGTGTGTGTGTAAATACGTTAGATGAATACTCATATATTACAGATATATTGACATGTAACACAGCACACTCACATTACACATAAATTACCCATGCATTACACATTCATTATATATTACACATGGTATTTCATTCAGCATTACCAAATTCACTGTCCACATATACACACATGCACTACACCCAAGTATCATTACATACATAATAAAACATAAACCGGGAACCTTGAATATACACACACACACACACACACACACACACACACACACACACCTGTACACATGTACACACATCCACTACACTTTTCAATACACACACCCACGCACCTAGCTGCACATCTATACACACTAGAGCCCAAACGATATAGGATTTTTAAGACCAATACCGATTTTGATATTTGAGAATTTTAAAAAACGATAATGAATATATATATATAAAATGTATTTATTTATTTATTCATTTTTTTTTTTAACTTTTCATTCTGTCCAATGCAAGCTACAAGGAACCATTTTTCAGCCACCATTCGGCGCCGTTTAAAACATGCCATCTTATGCCATCTTAGACTATGCAGTAAACTGATAGTGACCTAGAATAAACGCTGCTGTTGAATGCATCTACTACTACAAGACTGTCTGCAACGAGAACTTGGAACTTCTACGCTACACCTTTGAAAGAGAAGCTAGTTAACTACCAAGCCATGTTAGATACTTATTCAACTCACGTGTATTTACGTGTTCCCTCTGGTTTAATAATTTCCAATGCACTGACAGTCATACGAGTCGCAGATATATTTACCATTGCTTCATTTAGGCAGAATAAGATATATGCGATAGTTAAACCTCGCATTAACGTTAGCGGTTTTTCATTGATAAAAATGGTGTTAGCTAGCTTTGTAGGTAACCTCATCTAGCAATGGATAGCGTTATAACCTGCTGTAAGCAATGTTGCCAGAAATTTTCAGTACGGAGGATGGAGAAACGATAGGACCATCGTTTGTTTACTCGCTAGAACTGTCGCACTGTTTAATAAATAAACCTATAATCAACTCAAATACCCTAACATTTAACGTCATTTTGATGTTTGACTCACATTACTGCAGCTAAACCAGGCATGGCTGACACGGATGTTGTCAAGCTTATTTGGGCTAAGAGGAGAAGTGAAGGGGGATGTTTATTATTATTTGAGTAATGTTTTTCACGTGACAATTATCAGCTTACCATGAACACAGATCATCTCCGTCGTGGGCTACTCTGCTCGGCTCAGCCGATTGTCGTCATTTGTTATTTTCGCTGGTGTGTTGCCAACAATGGGTTTGTAGTGTGCCCTCTAGAAGACAAACTACGCAGCGACAACATTCATAACATCTTCCGTCTCTCCGTTTCTTTTTTAATTGTCATTTATCCATCGTTATAAACTCCGATACCGATTAATCGGCAAGTAGCTCGTATCGGCCGATAATATCGGCACCCCGATATATCGGTCGGGCTCTAATCTACACATCCACTACACACAAGTATCATTACATACATAATAAAACTTACACTGGGCACTTTGAACACACACACACAGCTGTACACATAGCTGTACACATTTACACACATCTGCTACACCTCTCTAACACACATGCATAGATCAGATTCCAGATGTACTCCTAATCATAGAATAGATACACACATGCACACATACACACAGATATACACACACATGCACGTGTGTGCACACACACACACAGACCTGTGTTTTGAAGGTCTCCTCGATGTCTGCACTGAGCGTGCTCCATTTATCAGCTTCCTGCAGAGCCTCAGCTGCCAACTGCATCCGAGATTTCACCTGATCAATCTCCACCAGAACCTGACACACACGCACACACACGCGCGCGCGCACACACACACGTACATACACACGCACACACACACGCGTGCACACACACACCCACGCACGCACACGCACACGCACACACACACGCACACCCACACACACGCGCGCGCGCACACACACACACACACACACACACACACACACACGCGCGCGCACACACACACACACACATGCATGCATGCACACACACGCACACACACACACATGCAAACGCACGCACACACACACATACAAACACGCGCACGTGCACATGCACACATGCAGTTACAGGTGCACGAGAAAATACATTCACACAACATTTGAAAAAGGTTTGAAATTCACACAAAGGTGATCCTGTGAAATCCCCTGTGTGTGTGTGTTTGTGTGTGTGTGTGTGTGTGTGTGTGTGTGTGTGTGTGTATACCTGCATAGACTTCACTGTGTCCTGTTCAGACTTCTTGATGTCCTCTTTGACCATTATCATCTGATCTT
>NC_044497.1:2072500-2080000 GCF_902362185.1 Chanos chanos | reverse complement strand
TCTCTATCTCTGTGTCTCTATCTCTTTCTCTAGACTCCAGTAAAGCATGTCTATAGGGTTCTACAGTGTCAGGAAGAGGAGTTGACCCAGATGGTTTCCACCATGTCAGATGGCTGGAAGTTTGAGCAGGTGAGACACAGGTGCTGTTTACTCCTCTCTGTCCATCCGTTCCTATCAGGTCCTGCTGACATGCGCTGAGTGAGATGCGGGCCCTGCCCTCTGTTCTGATTTCTGATTGGTTCTTGCAGCTTGTCAGTATAGGTTATGGGAGGGCCCAGAAGTCAGAATTTCTCCTGATTGTTTCTCGGGAGGTGAAGGGGGAGGAGTCAAGCCAAACTCACCCCACCCACAGTGGAGAGGTGTGTCCCACAGTGTCCTTTGTTGCCCAGGCAATGACAGCATGCCTCCCCCACCCAGCAGACTTTTTTCAGCATTCATCTCCCTGTTCGCACTGGATGATGTGTTTTTGTTTTTGTGGGCTATCTCTCACTCTCTCTTTCTCTCTGTGTGTGCGTGTGTGTGTGTGTGTGTAACCTCATTCCTCAAGTCACCAAATTTAAGCCTGCCAAAGCATGCTAGCACTGTTAATGGACTGTGCCTGTTTGTGTGTGTGTGTGTGTGCGTGTATGTGTGTGAGTGTGTGTGTGTGTGTGTATGTGTGTGTATGTGTGTGTGTGTGTGCGCGCGCGCATGTGTGTGCGTGTGTGTGTGTATGTGTGTGTGCGTGTGCGTGTGCGTGCGTGCATGTGTGCGTGCGTGCATGTGTGCGTGTGCACGTGCACATGTGTGTGTATATGTATGGTTTTTTATGTTCCTCATACCACAATTTATGCTAAGTGTCACTTGTCATTTTCCATAAATATCTGATTCATGCCTCTGATATGAACATGACGTCATTCCTAACGTGTGCCTTCTTTCTCTCATCACCTTTTCCTTTTCCTTTCCCATCAGTTGGTCAGTATTGGCTCCTCCTATAATTATGGCAATGAGGACCAGGCAGAGTTTCTGTGTGTCGTTTCCAAGGAACTGCACAACCAATCATACGGCAGTAACAGCCAACCCAGTGAGAAAGCCAAGGTGGGCCACATGTGTGTGTGTGTTTAAGTCTGTGTATACATTCCGTAGAATTTGAGCTGATTATTCAACTCTCAGTCAGTACTTAAAAAATTGCAGATATCGACAAATAACCCCATCTCTCTCTCTCTCTCTCTCTCTCTCTCTCTCCCTTATGTTAATTTTCAGATTCTTCAGGAGCGAGGTTCTAGAATATGAACATTCCAGCCAAGAATCACACAAACAAACAACATATCAATGTCTGAGTGAGACCATTCCAGGAGCATGATCAGAACATGCCACGGATGGGCCCCACGCACACACACACACGCACACACACACACACGCTCACACACACGTGCGCGTGTGTATTGTCCAAGTAGAGAACACACAAACCAACACAACAGCACGTTACCAGCACAGATACAACACCACACAACTCCCACTTGTTCATCTGTAGTTTTAAATGAATCTGTTTTGGTGCCTGTCCACCTGGGATTGAAACTGGATTTTCTCTAAAAGACAAAGAATTTGTTCCAGTTTGTTGCTGGTTTTACAAATCCAGCAGGTCAGACAAAAGCTTGACCAGTAAATCTCTCTCAGGGATCTGCTCTCATGGTGTAAAGGCAAACACAGTCGCCTCACGTCTCAGTACCAAAACACAGCTACAGTAACACAAATGCCTGCTGGTGGCGTGAGAGCAGCGCTTTCTTAAGGTGATAAATATTTAAGACGTGTTTGAAACACAGTGTCTTGAAATTTGCCTTGAGAACTCTGTCAGGATGTCTGAGGTCTGTTTTTTTTTGGTGGTGTTGTTGGTTCTTTGTGTTCCTGTTTGTGGATTACTGCTCATACTTCATAACAGCATTGCCCTCAGGGTCTACCAGTCTCACATTCAGAAAGGGATGATGATGATGATGATTATTATTATTATTATTATTACTATTATTATTATTATTATTCATAGTAATAACATGAAGAAGAAGAAGAGGCAATAATAGCAATTGTGCTACTTGTAGCAACAACAACAACAACAACAGCAGCCACAATAAGAAGAAGAAGAGAAGGAAGAATGATAATAATTTCTTCTTATAATCCAAATGATTTCATGTAGGAGTGTGTGTAAATATGCCCAGCCTGTAAGAGGATGTTTTTTGTTTGTTTGTTTGTTTGTTTGTTTTGTTTTCATTTTTGTTTGTTTACTGTTTGTAAAGGGACTGCTGTTGTCCCCGTGTCTACCCAACTGTAGCGGGCCGAGATGGGGGAGTGTTTGTTTGCCACAGATGTAGCACAGACAATCTCCATATCCTCACACTGTATTACTCCAGAACAGAATATCTATCCATTGCACATGCAGTTGGTGAAATGCTAACTAATGCACCCTTGACTTTTACTGGACTCATTCTGTAACAGTGTCTGTAACGGCTGAATCAACACATACTAGGTCAATTCCTCATGGATTTTGTATCATATAAGCTAACTGTTATGTTCTCATTATGGCTTGTTTCTATTAAATATTTAAAAGTATTGAATCTGGGCACACAGAATTGATGTCTTTTTGATTTCATGTTTACTGGGACACCCTTATATTTACACCTAGTGTTCTCAGAGTGGAAATCTAACGCTGTAAACCAGACTGGTGCACTATAAACTCTTTTTTCACAGTTATTCCATTTGTCTGTGTTGTGTTGTGTAAAAATCTGTGCGACACACATACGACGCCTAAAACCAAAACAGCACGCACCACCTGCTGCCACCTGGCGGTGAATCTACGAACCATGTTTGGGTCGTGCAGCAGTACTCAGTCAACAGAAATTGTACGCATTTGAGAAAGGGAAAACTATCACTTTTAGAGTTTACTCTTCATTGTGGTGACTCCTCATTCACTGTCATATCATCGTTACTTAAGCTTAAGCTTAAGAACCCATACTCCGCGCAGTGTACAGGAGGAAAAAATAATGAAAACTGCACTGCCCCTTTAAATTCTTAGTCGTCCAAAGGCTCGCCTGTTTTAAATGTTTTCAAAACAAACTGAATGTGACCTAGCGTCCTTAGATGTGATAATCGGAAAGATTTTAGCGAGTATATTTTCTTCACACTAAACAATAACACATAAGGAGAATACATGACAACAGAACCACCGTAACAAATCACGATTATTTTCAGGCGATTGACGTATGCTTCACCCGGTCCTAGTTAGACTGGTTTAGAACGGATGTGTATTCGAGAGGGAAACTTCATAGGGTTTGTCCCGAGTCTAGCACGGTTCCGCTAAATAAGGGCCTATAAACCGGTAAACAGCCTGGCACATACCCGGTAAGTGTTTCTAAATAATTTCACAATTAATTTTAAGTCTTCCTATGACGCAAAAAAGCGGCTGTGTCGGTTTCGTTTGTTTGGTTTTTTTGGTTGCTGTGTGAATGCGCGCTCCCGGCAGCCCTCTCTCTCTCTCCCTCTCTCTCTCTTTGTCCTGCGCGCTCCTGAATGGCGTTCCACAGAGAGTCAGTTTATGCTCGCCGAAGTTATTCCAGGAATACAGCATAACGCCACGATTTCCACAATCGTTAGCCTCCGACCTCATTAGGATGTAGCTACCGCCAATTTTCAAACTGAGCAAAGTTAACCCACTGTTTGCTCAAAAGGCACTCGAGTCAGAGAGCCAACTGAATATGTTGACGGATATTTTCATCGCTATTCTCCGCATCCAGCTCGTGGTGTTGTGTTTCAATTTCCGCTTGATGTCCCTCTCTTTCCATTACCATTAACAACTATTGTGTTTATTTGAGTGAGCCAGGGGCGAAGAGATGGCTAATGAGGATGCTATCAGTAAACAGAGCTGCGTTTGGGCTCAGATATCCGGGCCGTGTCGAAGAACTCGGCAAGTGTGTGGCAGCGCGTGATACTCTCTGTGTTTTGATCATTTGTTTGTCTGTGTGTTTGTGCGTGCATGGGCTGATGACCTGATCCTTTTTTTTTCTAGGACCAGTTGTCATGTCTGGCATTGCCCTGAGTCGTCTAGCACAGGAGCGCAAAGCGTGGAGAAAAGACCACCCGTTTGTGAGTGACTTACACTGAATATATTCTTTTTATGGGTTTTTTTTTCTTACTGTGTTATTATTTATAACGCATATAAACATTCTGCATGTTTGAATACTGGACCTTACATTTACTCATACAGTCTCTCTCACACTCTCTGTCACACACACACACACACACACACACACACATGCGTGTGCCCCCTGTACTGCAGAGCCCTCGTCATTTTAACGGCCATACGTGTGTAATTAGCGCTGGCTGTGTAAAGTTCACTCCTCATCTTAATGCAACATTATTCATCTCTGAGTGTAAAGTCTGCAGTTGTAATGTAATGCTCCTTACTCTCATCACTCAGGGCTTTGTTGCCGTGCCAACGAAAAACCCTGATGGAACCATGAACTTGATGAATTGGGAATGCGCCATTCCAGGGAAAAAGGGGGTGAGACTGTCTTATTGGGGGTTTGTTTGTTTGTTTGTTTGTTTGTTTGTTCCATTTGACACCTCACTCTTGTTTCTTCTCTGTGGTCCAGCTGGTTATGGCCCCCAGCATTTCAGTGTCAGTGCCATGATGGCTCTTTGGTGTTGTTTTCTCTGTAGACCCCGTGGGAGGGAGGCTTGTTCAAACTGAGGATGCTCTTTAAGGATGACTACCCCTCATCTCCCCCTAAATGTATGACACACACACAAACACTCACACACACACACGCACTATCACACACACTCTGTTAAAGAGGACACCATATACATGTTCTTTCATGCTCCCTCACACACATCCTCCCTCTCTCTCTCTCTCTCTCTCTCTCTGTCTCTCTCTCTCTCTCTCTCTCTCTCTCTCTGTCTCTCTCTCAGGTAAATTTGAACCTCCACTGTTCCATCCTAATGTGTATCCTTCTGGAACAGTCTGTCTGTCCATTCTAGAGGAGGACAAAGATTGGAGACCAGCCATTACCATCAAACAGGTATGAAAGTCAAGGTGTTCTCAGAGAACAGCAGAGAGCGCAGGTACTGGGGTTGTCATAACATAGTGGTAGCTATTTGAGATTGGACCTCTGGATTGAAGCAAACACACACACACAGAGGGTAAAACAAGGGAACACACACCGCTTTCATACTCAGAGGCGCTTGTTTAAATACATGACTTGAATCCCTTGTGGCTTACCTGAGTACAGTGCTGTAGGAATCAAGGATTTAGAAATATAAATAGAAAGCTGTTCTCAGAATACAAGGTCTATAGCAGTACGTATAGGGCTGTTCTGAGAACAGTGCTCTGGGAATAGAGCGTGTAGAGCAGTAAGTATAGGGCTGTTCTGGGAACTGGTTGTAGTGCGTCTCCTGACTCCCTCCTCGCCCTCTGTCTGTTGCATGTGCAGATTCTGTTGGGGATTCAGGAGCTTCTAAACGAGCCCAATATCCAAGACCCTGCTCAGGCCGAGGCATACACCATCTACTGGTGAGAGAAGCACACTGCATGTGTGTCACGCACACGCACACTCATAGGCACGCACACTCGCACACTCATACGTACGCATACACGCACACATACACACGCACACTCATGCACATGCACAGTCATACACTCGCACACTCACACACTCATACACACACGCACTCATACACACACGCACACACACACTCACGCACTCATACACACACGCACACACACACTCACGCACTCATACACACACGCACACACACACTCACGCACTCATACACACACGCACACACACACTCACGCACTCATACACACACGCACACACACACTCACGCACTCATACACACACGCACACACACACTCACGCACTCATACACACACGCACACACACACTCACACACTCATACACACACGCACACTCATGCACACTCATACACACGCACACTCACACACACATATACACTTACACTCACACACACATATACACTTACACTCACACACACACTCACACTCACACACACATACACACGCACACTCATACACACACACAAGCACACTCACGCACACATGCACACTCACACTCACACACACATACACATACACACGCACACTCATACACTCGCACACCCATACACTCGTACACACACGCACACTCACACACACTCACACACACACTCACACTCATACACACACGCACACTCACACACACTCACACACACATACACACGCACACTCATACACTCATACACGCACGCACACACACACACTACGGGCGTAACGATTCACTGATATGAAACAGAAATCGGTGCGACTACATTGGTACGCGGACCCCTGGATTGATCTAAACGTACCATGAACCGGTCGACGGCCTGACTCTAACGTTATGAATTAGTTGGCTGAAGCTTTGCGGCTAATTCTACTTTAGTGTAAACTAAGCTACTGCAGAAGACATTTGGATTTTATAAGAAGGAAGGAAAATGGATGTCTACATTAAACAAATGTTAAGAACTGTATCAGACTGCTTCCTGTCGCATTGAATCATTATCACCGAATCACTGGTCATATCGGTGAATCATTACACCCCTAACACACACGCTCACGTTTTTGATGGCATGACGCGCACTATTAGCAGAGTGACTGGTGTATGTGGGAGTGAGAGATGGTGGTATAGCAGAGTGACTGGTGTATGTGGGAGTGAGAGATGGTGGTATAGCAGAGTGACTGGTGTATGTGGGAGTGAGAGATGGTGGTATAGCAGAGTGACTGGTGTATGTGGGAGTGAGAGATGGTGGTATATTCTGGACAAAGCTCAGTTTGGTGTGAAACCGTGAAACTGTCCTCATCACACACACACACACACACACACACACAGTCCCATTAGAGCGTGAAGAGGAGAGGTGTCCTGAGCCCTGGACACACACACACACACACACGTCTGTCCTCTGTCACGGCCCAGGTGTCTGTGTGAGTGTGAGACGGGACCTCCTGATGTGTTTGTTTTTGTTGTTGTTGTTGCGTTTACAGTCAGAACAGAGTGGAGTACGAGAAGAGGGTGCGGGCGCAGGCAAAGAAGTTCTCTCCGTCGTAGAGGACGGGAGCGCAGGGAGGAGCGGACGGCGTGACGAGGAGGTTCTCTCCCTTTCTGTAACCCACCTGTTCTCCTGTCACAGGGACAATATGGACTGAAAACTCAAACTACAGCCTGTGCCAACTACTCCTGCTACCCACAGCCCCCATACCATTCTCTCTCTCTCTCTCTCTCTCTCTCTCTCTCTCTCTCTCTCTCTCTCTCTCTCACACACACTCTCTGTCTCTCTCTCTCTCCCTCTCTTTCCTCCTGTCTCTCACTTTTAGTTTTTTTCACTCACTTTTTTGTTAGCCCAGTTCATTTTTATGACATCACAAAACACCCCAGAGGCCTCCGTCAGACAGGCCTACCAGTTATCCTATTGGCCAAAATCAATCAACCAACCAACCAA
>NC_044497.1:2065000-2070000 GCF_902362185.1 Chanos chanos | reverse complement strand
ACAACGAGAAAACCCCCTGTGTGTTATTTTTCCTGATAATTCTGTTTTCTGACATGCTTACAAACTAAGCAAAACAGTACTCATGCATGTAAAAGCCCTGCTGGTTTCTGCTACACCGCTGTGTAAATCACATCTGATTTCATCTGGTTGTGGAGTTTGGAAGCAAATGGTGCTGTTGTGATGGGCAGCTGTTGCTTAGACACATGGGTTTTCCTACTGTGGCTGGTGGAGATTCTGTGGCGTGTAGGTGATGTCCATCGTAGTGCCGGGCTCCAGTGACTCCACACCCCTCTGTAGAGGACCTGGTCTGGCTGAGACCGGACACAGGCGCTGTAATTAGTGTCAGACTCAAAGTACGTGACTTCAGTCAACACGCTCTGCTTCTCTGAATGCACTGTGAAGGTCTGAAATACACACACACACACACACACACACACACACTCAGAGAACGCACTCATGCACTGCATTTAGAAATGTGTTCTGAGCCAATGACTAAATGTGTTTTCGACACAAGCGGCGAAACACGTACGTGATTCTGGCTGGTGACCCTCAGTTCGTACTGAAGCCACTCCCTGAGGAACGACTCCTGACTGTACCCACTCTGCCAGTGGAACTGGGCGTCGTCTTTCTCCCATAGCAACGTCAGGTTGTACGGAGGGACTGGACGAACTGAAACAGGCACACATGCACTCTCAGTGTAATTCACAGAAAATTTGCTCTGTGTGTGTGTGTGTGTGTGTGTGTGTAGTCTGTGTTGTGTTTGGATGGAGGTATGTGGTATGTGTGAATGTATATAGACTAGTTTGTATGTGTTTATAGTGTATGTATATAGAGTGTGTGTATGTGTTTATGGTGTGTGTATGCATAATATGCACACGTGTTTATAATGCGTGTATGCAGAATGTGTGTGTGTCTCACTGTGTTTGATGGGCATGTAGTCCACCATCAGTGGGACAGAGGTGGTATTTCCATGGTGACAGGAGAAGAGAGTGATATTAAAGAGGTCTGTGTCCATGAAGGCAAGCCCACGCTTCTTCAATATGTCCATCTCACAGAAGAACAGGTCCGCCCCTCGTTTCAGCTCACACTTATATTGATCTCTACACAACAAACGCGAGAAGCAAACGCACTTTTAACACTCTGTACAATTATTACAACAAACAAACACACTTTTAACACTCTGTACAATTATTACAACAAGCAAACGCACTTTTAACACTCTGTACAATTATTACGACAAGCAAACGCACTTTTAACACTCTGTACAATTATTACAAGCAAACACACTTTTAACACTCTGTACAATTATTACGACAAGCAAACGCACTTTTAACACTCTTTTGCCTCTCAGGAAATATAGCATACACTGCTTTCTGCTTGCTAAATGGCAAACGCAAGACACTTCTGCTCCAGACATCCGTAAAATACACAACAGACACTCTGGAATTCTGCTCCAGACATCCGTAAAATACACAACAGACACTCTGGAATTCTGCTCCAGACATCCGTAAAATACACAACAGACACTGTGGAATTCCGCCCCAGACATACGTAAAATACACAACAGACACTCTTTTCATTGCACTTGACACAATAAACAGCGTCTCCTGTTATAATCTGTTCAGTGGGTTATGTGTAAAGGGCTCTCACTCGTCTTCCGCAAACTCCAGCCAGTAGGAGGCGCTGTCTAACAGTGAGTGCTTGGGCAGGTCCAGGATACAGCTGATACCATAAATGTAATCGTTCAAACAGTCCAGCTGATGGTCATCACCTAAACACACACACACACAGATACAACATGACATACACTGAAGTAGCTCCAGCCATGAAGTCTGATGTAAAAGACACAGTAAATGACAATATGTGTGTTATTTGATGGAGAGGAGAGAAGAAAAGATGAGAGGAATGTTTACCTTTGAGTGTGAGAGATCCCACTGAATGACAGTAAAGCAAGAGCATGATACAGACAGGAGAGTACAGCCTCATGTTCCCTTTCCCCCTGTAAAAACTTACATTCACACACACACACACACACACACACACACACATACACGCACGTGCACACGTGCACGCGCACACGCATTCACACATACACACATACACACGCACACACACACACACACATGCACACGCACGCACACACACACACATGCACACACACACACATACGCACATGCACACACAGGCACACACACACATGCACACACACACGCACACGCACGCGCACACACACACGCACACGCACGCACACACACGCACACACACGCACACACATACACACACACACACGCACAGTAAGACAAAACAGACCACAAACAAAAGAACATGCGTAAGAACAAACACACTAACCACACAAGCATACACATGTATGTCAGTAAATTCACAGACAATACACACACATATGTCAGTAAATTCACAGAGAATACACACACATATGTCAGTAAATTCACAGAGAATATGCACACGTATGTCAGTAAATTCACAGACAATACACACACATATGTCAGTAAATTCACAGAGAATATACACACGTATGTCAGTAAATTCACAGAGAATATACACACGTGTGTCAGTAAATGCACAGAGAATATACACACGTATGTCAGTAAATGCACAGAGAATATACACACATATGTCAGTAAATGCACAGAGAATATGCACACGTATGTCAGTAAATGCACAGAGAATATGCACACGTATGTCAGTAAATGCACAGAGAATATGCACACGTATGTCAGTAAATGCACAGAGAATATACACACGTATGTCAGTAAATGCACAGAGAATATACACACGTATGTCACTATATATGCTTCCAGGCAGAGCAGAGGTGAGTGAGTTCTGTGCATACTCTTACCACAACACTCAAATCCCTCAGTTTGTCTGGGGAAAACACACATAGGTGACTGCAATAACCAAAAGATAAAAGTTAACTGTATAGTTATAACTGATTTGGCTTTGTCTTTTTGTTTTGTCAGTGATTAGATCATTAGAACCTTTTTGTTATATATATTTTAAAAATTTAGGTTACTACAGTTCTCCATGTTTAATCACCACATAGACATACATGTATTATATATATATATATATACACCAAAGTATCTCAATACACATGAATAATCATAATAATCACCACTCAGACATACATGTATCATATATATGTATATATATATATACACCAAGGCATATCAATACACATGAGTTAACGTGCAGATACATGTCTATAAGAAAGACCTCTTTACTTTTTCTTTTCTGACTGTAGTTCAGGTTATTCTGTATCCTCACTAATTCTAGATTTCTATACTGTCAAAGCTTAATTACAGTCATCAGAAGACAGATTCACAACTGTACCTTTGGTTGACACCTCCTGTATTCACTCACACTGTTACACAGAAACATGTCACACGCCAAATATATAGAGTCTCATTCCCCCTCTCTCTCTCTGTGTGTCTCTCTCTCTGTCTCTGTCTCTCTCTCGCTTGTTCTTTTTGTATCTGTATATCTATCTCTGTCTCTCTACCTTTCTTCTTACCCTCTCTCTCTCTCTCTTTCTGTGTGTGTGTGTGTGTGTGTGTGTGTGTGTGTGTGTGTGTGCGTGTGCATGTGCGTGTGTGGGTGTGTGTATGTGTGTGTGTGTATGTGTATGTCTTTTTGTGTGTGTATGTGTGTGTCTGTATATATATATGTGTGTGTGTGTGTTTTTGTGTGTGTATGTGTGTGTGTGTGTGTGTGTTTGTGTGTTTGTGTGTTATTTTATTCCTAGTGAACTCAGACGACAGAATCAATACATGTGATCATATCTGTCACACTGTACAAAGTCCCAACATCTTTTTCAGTGATTCAGTCAGATCTGTAAAAATGCCATGGGAAAGTAGTTCCTGTGCAGGGCTGTGTGGGGATGATCAGTGTTTCTCATGATCATTGTTTCTCATGATCAGTGTTTCTCTACTGTGCTCTGCCTCTGAGAGGTTTTGAGAGCCCGACAGGAAGCTGACTGCTAAAGTAAGACACACAGCCCCTATTTAAAGTCACACGCTCTCTCTGACTCTCTCTCTCTCTCTGTCTCTCTGACTCTCTCTGTCTCTCTCTCTCTCACTCTGTCTCTCTGACTCTCTCTCTCTCTCTCACACACACACACACACACAGGCTCACATGCTGTATTTTTCAACACAATAACATGCTGCACTTGGTGTGTCATTCTGCCAGTCTGCACCTCTCTCTTCACCACTCCGGAATCCTTCATCTCTCTCTCTGTCTCTTCATATCTCTCTCTCTCTCTCTCTCTCTCTCTCTCTCTCTTTATCTCTCTCCATCTCTGCTACTCCACCTCCGTATCATTATATCTTTGTGTAGTTCTCTGCCATGTTAATGCTACAGTCACATTTCTCCAGTGTCTTGAAGTTGTGGGGAAAGTTTATTTCTCTAGAATGACTGAGAATGAATAACTGATGAATGGACGGATGTAGTGTGTATATAGTGTGTACAGTTTGTTGATTTTATGGATCATAATCAATCCTCCAACTCAGCTGTCAGTGGATGCTGTTAGAATGCAGAGACAGCTTCCCTATCATGCAAAACATCAAGGGTACACACAGATACACACACACACTAAACACCAAGGGCACACACACACACACACACACTAAACACCAAGGGCACACACAGATACACACACACACTAAACATCAAGGGCACACACACACACACACACACACACACACACACTAAACACCAAGGGCACACACAGATACACACACACACTAAACATCAAGGGCACACACACACACACACACACTAAACACCAAGGGCACACACAGATACACACACACACTAAACACCAAGGGCACACACAGATACACACACACACTAAACACCAAGGGCACACACACACACACACACACACTAAACACCAAGGGCACACACAGATACACACACACACTAAACATCAAGGGTACACACAGGTACACACACACACACACACACACACACACACTAAACAT
>NC_044497.1:2052500-2055000 GCF_902362185.1 Chanos chanos | reverse complement strand
TTGTATGTGTCTATATGTGCGTGTGTGTGTGTGTGTGTGTGTCTGTGTGTGCGTGCGTGTGTGTATGTGTGCGTATGTTTGTATGTGTCTATATGTGCATGTGCGTGCGTGTGTGTGTGCGTGCGTATGTTTGTATGTGTCTATATGTGCGTGTGTGTGTGTGTGTGTATGTGTGCGTGTGTGTGTTTGTCTACATGTGTGTGTGTCTGTGTGTGCGCGTGTGTGTGCGTGTGTGTCTGTGTGTGCGTGCGTGTGTGTATGTGTGCATATGTTTGTATGTGTCTATGTGTGTGTGTGTGTGTCTGTGTGTGTGTGCGTGCGTGTGTGTATGTGTGCGTATGTTTGTATGTGTCTATATGTGCATGTGTGTGTGTGTATGTGTGTGCGCGCGTGTGTGTGTGTGGCTGATATTTGGGGGCCAAGCAGCGAAGCACCTTAAGGGTTTCTATGTTTTCTCCATCATCATCATCATCATCATCATCATCATCATCTTCTCCTTCTCCTTTTTCTTTTTCATTTCTTCCTCTGGCTGGGTGGCTATGGCAGCCCCTAGAACTGTATGGTAAAAAGTTTGGTAAAAATTTGGCACACAGATTGGGGACAGTCCCCTGATACTTTTCACCCAGTTTCATTTCTGCATCTCAGGCGCTGTAGCGCCACCAATGGGTCATATTTCAAGTAAATGTATGTACATAACTTTTTGAACCGTATGCCTGATTTTCAAAAACCAGGGACCATTGGATTCCTTAGATCGAGGTCAATCCGAGGTCAACACACTCATGATGTCATTATCCGCCATATTGGGTTTTCTGCCATGTTGGATTTTAGAAAAAAGTGATTTTTCACTACCCCTCAGACAAACTTTGTCCAATCCTGACCAAATTCGGCACAGACGATGTTGAGACCAAGGCTGACAAAAGATATCCAATGAATTTGTGATTGTCATCCGTCACAGCATTCGTCCATCACAGCCAATCGAAATCGGCATCAAAGTTCCCGAAACAGAAGTGAGCCCTATTTCAGCAAAGCTTTGATGTATCAGCACCAAAACTTGGTGGACTGACTCAAGATTCCGCTTAAAGGGAGTCCAGAAAAAATTGCCCCATTTCACCACTTGGGGGGTGCTATGCTAAAAAAAACATTTTTTTTACTCATTACTCTTCATATCCTTGGTCTAATATCATGGTTGTCATTTGAAGTCAGGGCTGATTATGACTTCAAATGATCCTGAGGTCTGGACATGTTGCCATTTCCTGTTCTGCAGTCGTATTCAACGGCAAAGTTGCAAAACAGGAAGTGAGGTCATAACTCAGCCATGGTTTAATGTATCAAAACCAGGGTTGGTACATGGACTCAGGACCCCATTCTGAGGAGGCACATGGCAACTTGTCATATCAGCCAATATGTGTGGCCACATATTGGATTCTACCAAAACGTTTTAAAATTTTTCACAGGCCACAAAGTTTCCCCAATCTTCACCAAACTTGGCACAGATGATGTTCAGACCAAACCTCACAAAAGTTATCAGATGGATTTTTGATTTTCGAAAGTTTTGATTTTCGTTAGTCCGTCACAGCCAATCGGGAATTGGCGTCAAAGTCGGCAAACGAGAAATGAGGGGTTATTTAAGCAATGCTTTTATGTATAAACACCTAAATTGGTAGACTGACTCAAGATTCCACCTAAAGGGCGTCCAGAAAAAATGCCCCATTTTACCACTTGGGTGCGCTATAATGAGAAAAAACATGTTTTTTGCCCATTACTCTTCATACCTTTGGTCTAAAATCATGATTGTCATTTGAAGCCATACCTATTTTGTTTCTGAGGTCTGGACATGTTGCCATTTCCTGTTCTGCAATCGTATTCGACGGCGAAAATGGCAAACAGGAAGTAAGGCGATTTCCTAGAACTGTATGGTGCAAAGTTATGAAATTTGGCACACTGATTTGGGCTCCCACCCTGATTCTATCCAGCAAGTTTCATATCTGCCCATCAAACACTCTAGTGCCACCTGTGGGTCAAATTTGGAGGCACATTTACACATGACTCTTTTGAACCATATGAGGGAAATTCAAAAACGAGGTTATGCTGGATTCTTTGGGTCAAGCCAAATTCCTCCCACTCAGTTCCACCATACTGGATTTTCTACCATTTTGGATTTTATAATAAAAGTGATTTTTTTGCTACTCCATTGACAAACTTTGTCCAGTCTTCACCAAATTTGTCAAAGATGATCTTTAGACTAAGCCTCAAAAAAGTTAACAGATGCATTTTTGATTTTCCAAAGCGTTCGACCATAACAGCCAATCGAAATCGGCAGCGAAGCTGCCAAACAGGAAGTGAGCCCACATCTCAGCAACACTTTGATATATGACACCAGACTTGGTGGACTGACTCAGAACCCTGCCTGAAGGGAGCATAGGGAAAAAATTGCCCAGTTTTACCACTTGGGGGCACTGTAACAAGGGAAAAGGTGTTTTTGCGCATTACTTCTCATATC
>NC_044497.1:2035000-2047500 GCF_902362185.1 Chanos chanos | reverse complement strand
AACTTTATTCGGTGCTTTCCTATAGGCGTCTATTCAAACTCACCTGTGTATACACGCCCACAAACACACATTTAAAAGGGCATTCAAAATCAAAATGTCGCTATTCCTGGTCACTGGTCACATCAAACTACTTATCATCCTTCATTTTCTATATTAAAAACAGGGCAGAAAAAGAAAACTTTCTATTTGCCAAGTGAGAGAACACAGAGACAACTCTTCCCCCTGCCACACACACACACACGCACACACGCACTAACACACACACACACACACGCACACATGCACATCCCCTTCCTGCAGGTCACAGAAACTCAAACGCTTATCAAACGCAAGAAACAGACAGGAAAAAAATAGAGATAAGTGCACGGCAATGAAGAACAGCGAAAGGAAAAATGGTAAACAAATAAACAAATGAAGATTTTTTTTTTTTTAATGTATTAAAAATTGCTGCATTAATCATTGCAGTAGAAAATTCTTCCAGCAGCTGTCATTTGTCCAGAGGTCTAGGACCAGGGATTTTTATCAGAGAGAAAGTCCAGCATGTAAAGGTCAAAGGTCATTCTCTCATTTAAAATGGGTTGGAATGCTCTGGAATGTCTAGTGGCAGCTGTCCTGAGTCCTGGACGTGGACATGTTTAAACAGCAGGTACTAAGTCCTGGTACCTCACTGTCATGTCCTGTCTGTCCGTTTTCATGTGTTACACAGTCTCTAGGACCCGCTCTCCAACAGAACTACAATCCCCCAACTTTACAGCCAAAACTGGATCTGAGAATTATTTCCGTTTATGGCTGTATCCTTTCTTTAATGCGCATTTTGAGCAAAAGCACATTTTAAAAATTCAGATCGATAGACCTTTTTTTTAAAAAATGAAATGACATATTTGTGATGGTGATCAGATTGACAGATAACATTTTCAGACTTGTTGCCTTTATTTTAAAGGAGTTTTCGTTTGAACTATTCGCTCTAACGCCAGAGGACCTAATGGAAGCGATGCAGACCACTGTGTGGGATGTTTGATCTCTGGCGTAGCGTTTCTCCTACGTTAGCCCTGAACTTCTCGGACCTCGCTGAACGGGACCGGCTCTGAACCTCCGCCAGGCGATCAGCGTAAACTCTCCTCAGCAGAGTATAAATCATGTCATGAAAGGGCTCTTGCAGAGATGTCTGGTGTTACTCAGTAGAGAGGTGCTTCCTTCCTGTTTCCTTCATTGATTGGCAGATTACGGAGAACTGTTGATAGGAGGCTGCCATGCCTTGGTCGTGCAAAATGCTCATGTTTCTCTCACCGCCAAAAATCAGCGCCGAGTCATCAAATCTAGTCATCCTAGTCATCCTGCTCACCTGCTCTTCCTGTCTGCTGGTGTCCTGTGCGTGCAGTACCTTCTATCACCAGCAGAGGGAGGTGATAAGCCATGAGCACTGCAGTCATGTAGCCACTGCATGGCTGATCTTCTATGACAATCAGGGGACATTTTAAAAAGTCAGTTTAAAGCAGCAAGACTATGTTCCACCTCCAACTCCCCCCAACCCCCCACCCCACCCCCCACCAATTACTGCAGCCAGGCATGAAGACTGGAGGGGGGCTTTTCCCCAGATGAGGTAAAACCACACTCATTTTTTAAACTCTGGTCACATAGCTATATATATTCCCCACTGTCTTGCCTCTGGTAGCTCTCACTGCTCTGCTCTGATTGGCTGAGTGAAGCTCTATGTCAGAAACCTGGCGAATCAGAATAAACTTAAAACTTATAAATGTACTCTGTGCTATCTTTTCTCTCTCTCTCTCTCTCTCTCTCTCTCTCATACACACAGACACACACAGACACACACAGACACACACACACACACACACACACTATCCCACAAAATAATCAGAATAACGACAAAGACACAAATGTGTTTAAAAATATGACATAAATTTAATATTTTTATTTTAATCGACAGACTGATTTTTAAAAAGACCCTTTTTTTCATTTTACACAGAATCCTTTTTCATGTTAATCTTCTTTTCCTCAGTCGCTGAGTGACATTAAAACATTTCTGCTCTTATATGCTGCAGTGTTGGGAAGTAGGGAAGATCCATAGTCACATTCATACTTTTTTAAGTCTCATTTTTTCAAAAAAAAAAAAAAAAGCAGAAGGAAAAACAATTAAATGTAACATTTTATTGATATGTTTTTGCTGTCTCCTGAAACTAAATAATAATAATAATAATAATAATAATAATAATGCTTGAAACAGACATTCTGTTGAAATGTACAGCTCTGGATGAAAGACATTAATATGTTTTATTCAACATTTCAAAAAGAAAATCCAGCATCAGTCTAGATCCCACATACACCCCAAACCCTCTGGGATCCTAGCCTACACACACTCCTCGACCCCACATACACTCCAAACCCTCTGGGATCCTACAACACACATTCCTGGATCCCACATACACCCCAAACCCTCTGAGGTCCGAGCACACACATTCCTGGATCCCACACACACCCCAAACCCTCTGAGGTCCTAGCACACACACTCCTCGACCCCACATACACCCCAAACCCTCTGAGGTCCTAGCACACACACTCCTCGACCCCACACACACCCCAAACCCTCTGAGGTCCTAGCACACACACACATTCCTGGATCCCACATACACCCCAAACCCTCTGAGGTCCTAGCACACACACACACTCCTGGATCCCACATACACCCCAAACCCTCTGAGGTCCTAGCACACACACACACTCCTCGACCCCACATACACCCCAAACCCTCTGAGGTCCTAGCACACACACTCCTGGATCCCACACACACCCCAAACCCTCTGAGGTCCTAGCACACATACTCCTGGATCCCACATACACCCCAAACCCTCTGAGGTCCTAGCACACACACTCCTGGATCCCACCAATCAGCACTCTGAGTATTCCTATGGTGGCTGCACTTTGCTCTTTCTGTGGTGAAATGTGTTTTTGTATCTGTACATGTGTTAAAATTGTGCGTGTGTGTGTGTGTGTATGTGCGTGTGTGTGTGTGCGTGTGTGTGTGTGTGTGCGCGCGTTTGTTGTCTGTAAATTATATGGGGTTGGCGAGAGATGTCTTTTTTCACATATATTTCTTAAATAAAGTAAAAAATATATTACTCTTAAGTATTGCGTGCGTGTCTTCTTAATCTATGATCACAATGCACTTACACAAACATGCTTTGTGAGGACCTCAGACACCCAACAGAGGATGGGCTGAGAGTTCATAAGGGCACAAGAGTTAACACAAACAACAACACAATTATCAATCATTTTAATCAGCATGTAATTATTGATCATGTCTGAAGGGGGGGGGGGGGGGGGGGTCAATGGGTTTTTGGGAGCTATGGCAGTGGTGAAGATTGCATATCCTTAATTCAAGTTCATAACCAATCTCCCACACATACAAATCAATAGCTTATGACCATGACTATTCTGACAAACCAGTCAAGATGAATAACAAAGACAAAATTAAACAGATCAAAACGAGCTTGGGCCAAAGATAGGGCTGTGTGTGCGTGTGTGTGTGTGTGTGTGTGTGTGTGTCTGTGCGCGTTTGTGTTGTGTCTGTGAGTCTGTGCCTGTGAGGGTCTGTAGTTGTGAATTGTGTGTGAGTGTGTGTCTGTGTGTGTGTGAGAGAGAGAGAGAGTGAGAGAGAGAGAGAGAGAGAGAGAGAGAGAGAGAGAAAGAGTTTACTATTTTAGCTGTTGATTTACTTTAAAATGTTTCAAATGCCCCACATCCTGACCCCAGATTCTACCATAAGACACAGAATCCATTCACAGATTCAAAAAAACAAAAACAAAAACAAACAAACAAACAAAAAACAGGGACAGAGGACCAAAGTCAAAACGTGTACGTGTTACACAACTTTAAAATGGTCCATTGACAAAACCGAAGACATGTATCAGAGAGAAGAGGCATTAAAAGAGAGAGGAGGTGAGCCCGGATGGGAACACTGATTCTGTCGTGTTGGATCTCTGTTTACATCAGCCAGGACAAATCCACTAGGCTTTGCAGGAGAGATGCGGTGTGCTACACGTGTGTGTCTACGCATGGGACGTGTGACAGAAAAGTCATTCCATATCATTCCTCCTCTTTAGCTCCATATATCACCAGCCAACATTAAACCTCCTCTTTTCATATATCGCTTTCTTTAGTTTGGCTCAGATGACTTCAGCCCAACAAAGTTCCTGTCCCCTATGATCCCAGGAGGCTTTCCACGTCGATCCTCTTCTAGTTTGGAATAAGACCCAGTCCAGGACACATCTTAACTGTCCCTCCTCTTCTCTCTCTCTCTCTCTCCCTCTCTTTCTCTCTCTCCCTTTCCTGCCCTAACCCAACCTCATCCCAAACCCTCTGACACAGATTAATTCCCTCACATCACACATCACTAACTGTTCCATTCAGCTCTGTGAACTGAATCTTTCATCTTGTCTTTCCATCATATTTTCCTTCTGCTAACAGTGTGATACAGGTCACCAGTGTGCGGCATCAATCAAGCACTCCGTACCAGTACTACCAGTGCCAATCAAACACTCCATACCAGTACTACCAGCACCAATCAAATGCTCCACACCAGTACTACCAGTACTGATCAAATGCTCCACATCAGTGCTACAAGGACCAAGCAAACGCTCCATACCAGCACTACCAGTACCAATCAAATGCTCTGTACCAGTACCACCAGTACCGATCAAATGCTCCATACCAGTACTACCAGTACCAATCAAATGCTCCGTACCAGTACTACCAGTGCCAATCAAATGCTCCATACCAGTACTACCAGTACTGATCAAATGCTCCATACCAGTACTACCAGTACCAATCAAACGCTCCATACCAGCACTACCAGTACCAATCAAATGCTCCGTACCAGCACTACCAGTACTGATCAAATGCTCCATACCAGTACTACCAGTACCAATCAAACATTCCATACCAGCACTACCAGTACCAATCAAATGCTCCGTACCAGCACTACCAGTACCCATCAAATGCTCCGTACCAGTATATTACTGGGAGCGTATTAACTAAAGAAGAGAACATGTACAAACTCTAAATGAGGCTTCCGCAGCCACAGCCTCATCGGTTCCAGCAGAACCGAACATTCCACTGGACTCCGCTCAGGGTCTTCCATCCCCCTTTCCTCATGACATCACCGTCTCCTTCTCTGTGTGTGTTCTCTCGGTCAGGGCTGACCCGCAGGTCATGCCAAAGAAGACAGCAAGGGCTGTCGCTACAGTTAAGGATAAGGATCTGGTCCTGCAGGGCCCGATCGTAACAGTTTTGAACGATCATCAGAACCGACTTAGAGCCAGTTCCTCAGAGGTCCTGTCGCAGAGGCCCATGAGCTGAACTTGGACAAATGCCTCCAGATTAGTTTCAGAGTGACGTACGGTTTAATATCCTCTGGATTGGCTCAGTCAAACACATGCTGGTAAAAGAGAGAAGATTTATTCACTCTGAGGCCCATCAGACGATGACCAATGTGGTGGATCTAAGGTGGGATTAGGTCTAATACATACATGCACACGCCATGGGAGGTTCTGACCACTCTGACTGGCCCACAAGGCTACAGGACACAGCTGACAGGGTTGAGGGCGGGGCAGGGACCTGTCAGTCAGGAGATTTTTCCACAGTGTTCAAATTACAGCTGGGCGACCTAGCGACAGCTCGAAAACAAAGGGAGGTTGAGTGCTCAGTCAGGGGCCAGAGGTGCTAACTGGTCGGATTCTTTTTGATTTCAGCGTCACTGAAACGTCGTGGGCGGTCCTCCGGCGAACCGCCAGAAGAGCAGCTCGCTCAACGTGCACGAGAGAACTGTCCAGGCGAAAAAAAAAGAACTCGACTCCATCGCGTTCCTTTTTCTCCTGAGACAAAAGGAGGACACAGGCAGCTCCAGCAGGCTACAGACCCCGCCCACGCTCCTGACATTATTGCCAATGAGAAACCATGAAGTGGACAGAGAGGACAGATGTTTAGAGTTCAGGAGCATTTCTGTGTAGAGACCACATTTCCATGTTCACTACCTGTTTAAAGGCTACTCAAACCTGACTGGCACAGACAGATAGTTAACATCAGTGCTGTGGACACACACACACACATACGCACGCACGTATGCACACATGCACACACAGACACAAACACTCACACACACAAACGCTCGCACCCATACACGCCCCCAAACACACATTCACACACACACACACACACACACGCACACACACACTTAGGGACAGTTCTCTTTAGACCAACAGTACCAGTGACTAGAGAACAAACTGGAGACCCAGACCCCGTAACCCGACATATGTGCACATGAAGTGAACATCTAGAGTGAACAAACACAATACATGGGGCAGTAAATAGCAAAGGATATTTTGGTGGGATTTAAGGTTCTTTTTTTTTTTTTTCTTTTTTCTTTTAAACTAATAAAATTTCATTGTGTATCTTGCAATCATACATATACTTCAACATTTATTCACATTATTTTACTATTTCAAAACAAAATATAGCTCTTTTTAATAGAATCTTTTTTCTTCTTAAATATTCATTGCATATCATGTTTTTTTTTTGTTTGTTTGTTTGTTTATTTTACGATCTTTTTTTTTTTGTTTGTTTCTTATTATTTCTAGCCCTCCTCACCTCAGCTAAGGGCTTGCAGAAAGTACAGTCATGCAAAGAATTCATGCTGGTAAACAAAGTTACAAAAATGCATTTTCTGATTTTTCCACGATCAGACTTTTTTTTTTTTTTTTAACGTCATCCTTCCTGTAAAGTCTGTTTTCTCACCGAACACGTCTCACTGGCTTGCATCTGATCATTTCGATCACAGAGTAGCTTTCTTCCTTTTTACCCCTCTTCTTCCTCATCGTCTTCTGTTTACTTTTCCTCTGTCCATGCCCGTCGCTCTCCCTCTCTCCGATAAGGACTGGCAGTCGCTGGATGGTTGGGGTGACAACCATTCGCTGGATCTGGAATCTCCTCGGCGATGGGGAAGGCTGCCCGCACGCCACGGAGATTCCTCTCCTATAAATTAGCCTGTTTATCAAAATAGAAATCTGTTCTGTCTTTGTACATTTTATAGTTAGCTTTCTGTGTTTTTTTTTTTTTTTTTTTTTGGCCCGACTTCCCAAAACTCCCTCACACAAGCCCAGGAGCAGGTCAGAGACCTGAATGACCACGAGTGTAAGAAAGAGCACGAATGAGAGACAGAGACAGAGAGGGAGAGAGAGGGAGAGAGAGAGAGAGAGAGAGAGGTCATGGGAAGGTTGCAAAGACTGTCTCTGAAATTCCCTCTGACCTTTGACTCCATAGGTGAAGAGGTCAGAATGCACCCAGTATGGTTCAGTTGGTCCGCAGTCAGTAAGTCGGTCAGCTTTAACACCGGCATGGCAGTGGCACTCGGGGCTCCTGTGCATTTTTAAAGAACGGCAGCACGACTTGCTCTGAAGGCAGATTTCTAGATGATTGTATACGTCTGTCTGAACAGGTTCACACAGCAGATGCTCTCCAGGCAGTGAAACGACAGAAGGGTAATGAACAACCACGGTCCAGTCGTTGGGACTGTAGCTATGATATTGTCAAGCCAGTCCAAGAAAACTACATAAGGGTATAGAGAGAGAGAGAGAGAGAGAGAGAGAGAGAGAGAGAGAAAGAGAGAGAGAGAGAGAGAGAGAGGGGGAGAGGGAGAACTTTCCGGAGTCACCAGCAGGCCAAAAAACATGCATGTGTGTTAAGGGGGCGAGCATGTTAGCATTACTGGCGATTTATTCACTGGGCTACGTTAGCAGTGCTGACAATTCAGTTGCTGGGTTACATTAGCTACTGATTATTCATTCACTGGGCCAAGTCGACATTACTGGTAGTTGATACCTGTCAGTCATATTTATAGTCTGTGTTCTTTTAACGATCAATACTTTATTTGGTGACGGTTGGAGGCCTTTGGTCTGGTGGGTATAAGCGTTAAGAGTTGCCTTTCCTGATAATATGGGAGAGCAATGGAAGACTAAATCAGAATTAGCAACTCATATCTCTAATGGATACAGACATCAAACTGCGTGAGTTCCTCAGAACAGGGCGATGTTTTGCTTTCCTTTGTAACAAAACACAAGGGGTTTAAGGACATTATCTTCTGAATGTTTGTTCTTGCAACAGGACCATAAAATGCTAACTTTGATCCCATTTAGCATCCGGACCGTGTTCCTAATGCGACTCTTTGGGAGGGATAAGTGTGCCAGTGATGGAATGTGCAGAGTAGGGAACGCCATTCAGTCTTAGTCAGTCTGTGCAAACTGTCAGTGAAGATCAAAGTCTTAAACAAAACGAAACAAAACGAAACAAAACATAAAGAAACAAAACAGTCTGTTGGTTTTGATTTCCCAGCCAACAAATGCTACAATGTGTTAGCATAGATGCTACATAAGTATTTTCTTCTTGGTCCTTCATTCTTTTTCACTGATTAATAGTTTTTTTGTAACTCCAGTGCGCTGTAAGCAGTAAGTATGGCAGTCGGAATGCCTTGTGGATTGTGAATGTTGAGTAGAACATGTTTTGGAATGTTTGTGTTTCATTTTTGTTTTTTGTTTTTTTCTTTCATTCTTAAGGAGTCGTTTGCTCTGGCATTGCTCAGTTTGTTGCTTTAGTAACGAGTCGTTCAACAGAAAGAGGAGTGATCCGGAATTCCATGAGGTTGCTTTGGTTACCGTGTGAAGATCCGGTCTTGGAGATTTAGGTTTCCTTGATTTTTTTTTCTTTTCTTTTTTCCCCCCTTTTCCGGTCACTTCCTCTTGCCACGCCCAACATTCCTGACTCATCATATCAGGATGATTCCGCCCCATCAGCGAATTCGGTACAAAACTGACAAACTGTGTCTTCTTTTAAAGTATCGGTGATTGCTAGAAACTTAACACTGGGGAGGGAAAAAAACAAAGAAAGAAAGAAATGAAACATCTGTCAGAAAAGGGAAACTCAACTGGATTGAAGGTTTTTGTAATGTGATTATTCAGTAGAAAATGAACATGAAACAACATTAGAATTTTATACTCCTCAGTTCACTGGAAATACTACAGCAGTATGGGTGTAAAAAAAGGATAAAATGACTTGTTGGAAACCAAAAACACAAGTAAAAAGATGCCTTTGACATCAGCATCAGTAAGATGAGAACTCCGCTAGGGTTCGTGCATGCAGCCCTGCTGATGTTTAAACCACGATGTATCTTTATAGGGGTGCAAAACTCCAATCGCTCCTCATTACAGCAATCAGCTACAGTGCTTACGTGGGTTTTTTCCCCCATACCAAAAAGAGAGTCGCAACTGATCACAACTGTCAGTAATCCTTATTTACATGTAATTTACACAAACTAGGTGTCGAAAACATTCAGTTATGCTTTGCTTTTCTCTGTATCAAGAGTTAATAACGAAATGAATAAATGAATGTGAATTATTTATGCTTCTTTTTTATGTGGGTTCATGAAATATACGTTCACATAGTTAAAGTTTTGCGTGCATGTCAAATATTTCGAGTCAAATGCGTCACCCGCACTTTAGGTTAAATGTTTCCTTTTGGTATGGGTGCAAAAATGAACCAAAAATGAAACAAAGCAATCAGATACTTCAGAATGAGGGCTTTGAGTTCAAATTCAGTAAAGAAGAATGGAAAATTCCACCCCTGATACATAAAAGTGTTTATGTTCGGCAGAATAACAATAATTAAAAATAACGTCGCTGACAAAGGAAACTTATTTGAATTGAAACTGACAACGGTAGAAAGCCGGGGAAGATTTACCTGTGGATGTCTGGGAAAGTTTAGCATGTGAGAATGCCGTTAGCAGGGCATTCACTACTCACTGTAATGTCAAATCATAGCATTACATTGCCTTTAATATAAAATTCATAACCATAAGCATAGAAATGGTGTCCTAAACCCTGAGCTTCGGAACGGAGAAAGCTTCCTTTGCTGAAAGAAAGCCTTCTCCAGAAGATAGAACACCCTCAACAAACTAATCATGTTTCCATTGAGTTTTATATCAGTTTGACCTCCATTAAGCCAGTTCTGTAGGGTGGTTTGTGTTGATGATTATTAGTGTGGGCCTCGGTGCAGAGCTCTGATTGGCTTGTTAAGGAGGAAAACTGACATTCACCTGACCTGGCTCAGTCAACAACACAGTGCTGAGCAGAAATATATATATAGAGAGAGCAATCAATACGAACCCTTATGAATGTGTGTGTGTGTGTGTGTGTGTGTGTGTGTGCATGTGTGTGTGTGTGTGTGTGTAATTTAACAGAAAAAAAAACCTAAATACACAACAAGTGCAGATAAAAAACATAAAACATAAAAACATACATGTACATAAACACACACACACACACATACACACACACAGACACACACACAATAAAAGTCACACACTGTCTGGTTGGTTGACTGAATACACTTACTGGAATTTGAAAACTGAAAGAAAAAAAAAAGTAAGACACCACATCACGTGATCCATACAGTGAAATACATTGAAGATCATTTTAATGGAAGCTCTCAGGAATAGATACAGTGGATCTGTACACTTGAATCCTAATATAACGGGAATGTCGGACAAGGGCAGGAGAAGCTAGTTAAATCTAGCCGGCTGTTTTTTTGACTCTTAAAGTGACTGGGTTGTCCACAGTAGCCTCATAGAGGGAGTTTGCATCTCAACATAGAAAAAAAAAAAAAGTTCGATTTTTTTTATTTCAAAGTGATATAGCTGTATCGTATTGTAGCGCCACAGAATGGTATACCCTCCACAGTGTGGCTGAGTTAATAATACTTTTTCGTTTTTGAACAAATGATTATTATCATTATAATTATTATTATTATTATTATCATTTTTACATTTTACATTCAAACTACAGGAACGACACAATACACATGTGGATGTGGACTTGGTGTTGACAAAAACAGTGTTGTAGTCGAGTCACATACCTCGAGTCCCAGTCAAGTCCTAAGACTCCACTGCTCCAGTCCAAGTCCAAGTCCGAGTCAGTACTGTTCAAGTCTCTGTTGCTTGAGTCTGAGTCCAACTCTGAGTCAGTACTGTTCAAGTCCATGTCCGAGTCAGTACTGTTTGAGTCCCTGTTGTTAAGTCCAACTCTGAGTCAGTACTGTTCAAGTCCATGTCCGAGTCAGTACTGTTTGAGTCCCTGTTGTTAAGTCCAACTCTGAGTCAAGGTGTCAGAAATAAATGTTATACAATTAAATCAATCTGGGATAAAGGGGGCAGAGAATTTTTTTTTCAACCGTGTCATTTGTCATTTGTCATTTGTCATTTGCAGAGGCACGGTCCTGAAGAGGTAAACTTTGCCTCAGCCTGACAGCGAAATAAAACTCAGTGAGTATGTGAAAAAAGTCATTTTTTAGTCATGCAGAGATGAGAGGGGGAAGGTCTTCAGTTTACGTTTTGTTTTGTTGGAGCTTCACCTAAAATGTTTGAATGTGGTAATAATCGAGAAGGACACCAGATGGGAGTCAAGATAACGCTCCTCAACAGACGTTCATGGCTAGTAACAAAACACCGCAGTCTGCTGATAAAACTTTAGTGAAATAACATAAAGTAACTGCAGCAATTTGCTTCTTCTACGGAGGTTAGAATGACTACGTAAGGCTTAGCGGAGGAAGAACGCGCTGACTGGTGACAACACCGAGATGGGGGAACTTCTGGACTGGACGACCTGCCTGTCATCGTTTCTCTCTCCCGTTAACAGCACAGGGAGAACGAAAGCACAGCAGGTGGGTCTCATATTAGCGTCCAAGTCTTTAGTCGCAATCTGTCGAGTCAGAGTCCGAGTCCAGGTCCAAAGCTGTCGAGTCCCAGTGACCATCATGATGACTCAAGTTCAAGTCCAAGTCAGCAAAAACGCGACTCGAGTCCAAGTCCTGGACTCAAGCACTACAACACTGTAACATACGAAGGGCGTGGCGTTTCCTAGTCTCCTAGTTTCCCGGTCACTTGAGATTGATACGGAGAAGAGAGAACCCCTCTCCGCAGAGCTCACATTGTTCTCTGATCTAATGCTGGTTCAGTGGAGAACAAGCCACTCGTTGCCATGGCAAACACATCATCTTTACATTTGATCAATCTCATGGATGATACCTGCAGTTTCAGACATCATGTACCCAGCTGTCCCTTTGGTAAAATCACTGAACTTCAACGAAACCGTGTAGGATTTCATTCTTTATCGATAAAGTTATTGCATCGCATTTTTTCCTCCCGTCGTGTTCTCTCAGGGAAGCAGTGTCATCAAAAATGTTTCGATTTATTCCTGTATATTCTTATGACTATGGAAGCACTTGGTCATATCGACCTGAACATTTTTTTTAGTATTTAGAAAAAAACAACAACAATCTTATACATGTTATAACACTTATACGTATATATCATATACAAATTAAACAGTGCTGAGTAAAAAATAATGATTTGTTTTCCCTAAAGAAAAGCAATTCTCTTTGAA
>NC_044497.1:2007500-2010000 GCF_902362185.1 Chanos chanos | reverse complement strand
TGAACGCAGTGATAGAGAGAGACTTCCATAGTGAACACAGTGACAGAGGAACTTCTGTAGTGAACACAGTGATAGAGAGAGAGTTCTGTAGTGAACACAGTGATAGAGAGAGTTCGGTAGTGAACGCAGTGATAGAGAGAGTTCTGTAGTGAACGCAGTGATAGAGAGAGACTTCTGTAGTGAACACGGTGATAGAGAGAGTTCTGTAGTGAACACAGTGATAGAGATAGACTTCTGTAGTGAACACGGTGATAGAGAGAGTTCTGTAGTGAACACAGTGATAGAGAGAGAGTTCTGTAGTGAACACAGTGATAGAGATAGACTTCTGTAGTGAACACAGTGATAGAGAGAGAGTTCTGTAGTGAACACAGTGATAGAGAGAGTTCTGTAGTGAACACAGTGATAGAGAGAGTTCTGTAGTGAACACGGTGATAGAGAGAGTTCTGTAGTGAACACAGTGATAGAGAGAGAGTTCTGTAGTGAACGCAGTGATAGAGAGAGTTCGGTAGTGAACGCAGTGATAGAGAGAGAGTTCTGTAGTGAACACGGTGACAGAGAGACTTCTGTAGTGAACACAGTGACAGAGAGACTTCTGTAGTGAACACAGTGACAGAGAGAGTTCTGTAGTGAACACAGTGACAGAGAGACTTCTGTAGTGAACACAGTGACAGAGAGACTTCTGTAGTGAACACAGTGACAGAGAGAGTTCTGTAGTGAACGCAGTGATAGAGAGAGTTCGGTAGTGAACGCAGTGATAGAGAGAGACTTCCATAGTGAACACAGTGACAGAGGAACTTCTGTAGTGAACACAGTGATAGAGAGAGAGTTCTGTAGTGAACACAGTGATAGAGAGAGTTCTGTAGTGAACACGGTGATAGAGAGAGTTCTGTAGTGAACACAGTGATAGAGAGAGAGTTCTGTAGTGAACGCAGTGATAGAGAGAGTTCTGTAGTGAACGCAGTGATAGAGAGAGACTTCTGTAGTGAACACGGTGATAGAGAGAGTTCTGTAGTGAACACAGTGATAGAGAGAGAGTTCTGTAGTGAACACAGTGATAGAGATAGACTTCTGTAGTGAACACAGTGATAGAGAGAGAGTTCTGTAGTGAACACAGTGATAGAGAGAGTTCTGTAGTGAACACAGTGATAGAGAGAGTTCTGTAGTGAACACGGTGATAGAGAGAGTTCTGTAGTGAACACAGTGATAGAGAGAGAGTTCTGTAGTGAACGCAGTGATAGAGAGAGTTCGGTAGTGAACGCAGTGATAGAGAGAGAGTTCTGTAGTGAACACGGTGATAGAGAGAGTTCTGTAGTGAACACGGTGATAGAGAGAGAGTTCTGTAGTGAACACAGTGATAGAGAGAGACTTCTGTAGTGCACACACTGTAACAGGCAGCAGGATATACACTCTTCCTCTCAGATACCTCACAGCAGGACATGAAATGATCTCACACAGGAAGTACCCAGGTGCCAGGGGAGATCTTGTTACCCAGCATGCCTCAGTGCACCCATGGCTTGGGCTGACAGAGTATCTGACACCGAGGCTGTGCCAAGACCCAACACGGACCGGCGCCAGGGAGACATCGAAATGCAAAGCTAGCGGATGTCCCCCGAACAGTGGCGCCAAACCCACACACATGCACGTATACATACAAACACACACACATACACATATAAACGTACACACACACACATACACACATACACATACAAACGTACACACACACACACATACACACACGCACACATACACACACACACACATACACATCTACACATATAAACGTACACACACACACACACACACACGCAAATGCACACACACATACACATATACACATATAAACGTACACACACACACACACACACACGCAAATGCACACACACATACACATATACACATATAAATGTAAACACACACACACACACACACACACACGCAAACGCACACACACATACACATCTACACATATAAACGTAAACACACACACACACACACACACGCACACACACACACTTACACATCTACACATCTACATATATAAACGTAAACACACACACACACACAAACACACACACACGCACACACACATACACATCTACACATATAAACGTACACACACATACACACACACGCGCACGTGCGCCCTTTGGAAGAGTGGAAGGACAAAGTACAAGCAAATCCCCTCTATGTGTGTGTGTGTGTGTGTGTGTGTGTGTGTGTGTGTGTGTGTAAATGTGCAAGCATAAGTGAATTTGAGCCTTGGAATCTGTTTGTGTGCATGTGTGAGTCTATGTGTTTTACTGCTTTTGTGTGTCTGAGTAATACAAGCGTGTGTGTGTATGTGTGTGTGTGCGTGTGTATGTGTGTGTGTGTGTGTGTGTGTGTGTTTGTGTGTGTGTGTGTGTGTGTGTGTGTTTGTGTGTGTATCCTGAGCTGGCAAATTTACAGTTCTGGAGCCAGAGTAGTCACAGCTGACTCAGAATGCCTGTTCTCTGTT
>NC_044497.1:1997500-2002500 GCF_902362185.1 Chanos chanos | reverse complement strand
TGTGTTGGTATGTTCACTGCTTGGTGTGTGTGTGTGTGTGTTTGTATATGTGTGTGTGTGTGTGTGTGTGTGTGTGTGTGTGTGAGTGAGTGTGTGAGTGTGTGTGTGTGAATGTGTGTGTGTGTAGGGCGTGAGTGAGTGTGTGTGCGTGTGTGTGTGTGAGTGAGTGTGTGAGGTTGGTTATTTGTATGATGACAGGAATAACACAGCTGATTATGACACAGACTGTAAACGTCTTATTGACCCTAAGCAGAATAAATCACACAGTTCTCAGTCATACCACTTATCCCTCTCTCTCTCTCTCTCTCCCTCTCTCTCTCTCTCTCTCCATCCCCCTCGCTCTCTCTCTCTCTCCATCCCCCTCTCTCTCTCCCTCTCTCTCTCTCACGCTCTCTCTCTCTCTCTCTCTCTCCATCCCCTTCTCTCTCTCTCACTCTTTCTCTCTCTCTCTATCTCTCTCTTCTCTTTCTCTCCACCCCCCCCTCTCTATCTCTCTCATCCCTCCTTTAACTGCTCCCCCCCCTCTCTTTAGCCGTTGTCCTTCTCTGTCTCTTTTGTGTGGTTTTCCTCTCTGGTTCTCTCTGCAGTAGCAGTCCTTCACGCCTGCTCTCTGCGGTGAGTCTCGTTGGTCGTGGTTGACTCTGGGGCTCTTGATGGAGAAGTTAGCCCATCCTCACGTGACTGTTTCACTGACTGTATGAACAGAGCGAACGGCACACAGACACACGGCCGATGTCTCTGACCTTCATCTGCGGGTGAAATATGACAGTCATTCCTAGGCTAAGCTACGGCAGCCATGGGCTTGACCTGTAGATGGCTTTAGGACGAGAGGAATTAGCCAGAGATTCCATACTGCCCCGTTCTGGGAAGATGTAACCTGTTTTTTGTGGTAATATATTTACTCATGGCTACAGCATAACTGTTTTGATATCGGCAGCAAAGCCCATTAAATATCTCTAAATAAACTGAACTGAACTGCATTGAATTGAACTGAACTGATTTAAATTGACCTGAACTGAGTTGAATTGAAATCTCAAACTGAATCATGTTGAACTGAACTGAATTGAATTGTCTCAAATTGAATTGAACAGGAACAGCACTGGTCTTGAAGAGGGAATCTTATTCGTTTAGATCTGTGTGTGCAGAATGAAGAAATCTCATTGCTTTAGCTCTATGTCTTTAATATGAAGGAATCTCATTGATTTAGCTCTGTTTCCATAGTTTGAGGGAATCTTATTGGTTTAGCTCTGCTTCCATAGTTTGAGGGAATCTCATTGGTTTAGCTCTGTTTCCATAGTTTGAGGGAATCTCATTGGTTTAGCTCTGTGTCTGCAGTACGAGAGATTCCCACTGGTTTAGCTGTATGTCTTTAGTCTCAGGAAATCTCATTGGTTTAAGTATAAGTTTAAATTTAAGTTTAAGTTTATTTCCTTTATTAATCTCACAAACGGGGAAATTCGTTTGGACAGTTGTTCTGTGTTTAGGACTTTTGATTCTTGTGGAGTCTGTTCCTGAATGCCAGTTGCTTGACAAGATTTTCGGCCGTCGTGTGTAACTAGGTCAGCAGTCGACTCTTTAACGTCGATTGCATCCCATGCCTTCCCTGAGTTGCACCCCCTCCTGCATAACCCAAAATCAGCTCCTGTCATCCAGCGCCGGACAGCAGCAGAGGCTTAGGCGAGATCGGATGACCTAACTGTCCGTCAGGACCAGCCTGAACTGTCAGTTTAGACTTCGTCTGAGCATCCCACCACTGACCTGACATCTGCATGGCAAACGGCCATAATCAGGCCTCTAACATGGAGAGTGAAACTTAATTGGCTCCAGGATGGGTTTCTTTTTTGTGTGTGTGTGTGTGTGTATGTGTGTGTGTGTGTGTGTGTGTCCATACTCTGTCTTCAGGGAGCAGTGATACAAATCATATAGCAATGCTACTGGAAGGACCACCTCTCTGCCTGCCAATCAAGAACAATAGGCCATTACTATTCACACAGTAAATATACAGCCGCTGATCTTCCTGGTTCTGCCCAGAGTCATTTTACTTCCATTAATAAACAGAACAGTGACCCATCATGGTGCTGCGCTCACAAGTCATTAATAAACAGATAATGACAGTGACCCATCATGGTGCTGCGCTCACAAGTCATTAATAAACAGATAATGACAGTGACCAATCAAGGTGCTCCACTCACAAGTCATTAATAAACAGATAATGACAGTGACCAATCAAGGTGCTTCACTCACAAGTCATTAATAAACAGATAATGACAGTGACCAATCAAGGTGCTTCACTCACAAGTCATTAACAAACAGAAAATAACAGTGACCAACCAAGGTGCTCCACTCACAAATCTTCTCAGAGTTACACTTGACAGTGGAATCTAGAAACACTAAAATAATACAAAATCCACACTTAACACTCTTAACTAACATTCCCAGGCAAATTTATAGGTTCAGTGCCATCCCTGAGGACAGACACTGCAGTATACAGTCTAAACTTTACAGCACAATCTGACACCTTACTTTCCAACTTTCCAACAAAACACAGTATACAGTATACAGTATACAGTCTAGACTTTACAGCACAACACTACAGTATACAGTCTAGACTTTACAGCACAGCACTACAGTATACAGTCTAAACTTTACAGCACAACACTACAGTATACAGTCTAAACTTTACAGCACAGCACTACAGTATACAGTCTAAACTTTACAGCACAACACTACAGTATACAGTCTAAACTTTACAGCACAACACTACAGTATACAGTCTAGACTTTACAGCACAACATTACAGTATACAGTCTAGACTTTACAGCACAACATTACAGTATACAGTCTAGACTTTACAGCACAGCACTACAGTATACAGTCTAAACTTTACAGCACAACACTACAGTATACAGTCTAAACTTTACAGCACAACACTACAGTATACAGTCTAGACTTTACAGCACAACATTACAGTATACAGTCTAGACTTTACAGCACAACATTACAGTATACAGTCTAGACTTTACAGCACAACACTACAGTATACAGTCTAGACTTTACAGCACAACACTACAGTATACAGTCTAAACTTTACAGCACAACATTACAGTATACAGTCTAGACTTTACAGCACAACACTACAGTATACAGTCTAGACTTTACAGCACAACATTACAGTATACAGTCTAGACTTTACAGCACAACACTACAGTATACAATCTAGACTTTACAGCACAACACTACAGTATACAGTCTAGACTTTACAGCACAACACAAGTCCTTATTGTCCAACTTAACAGCAAAACACTACAGTATACAGTCTAGACTTTACAGCACAACACTACAGTATACAGTCTAGACTTTACAGCACAACACAAATCCTTACTGTCCAACTTAACAGCAAAACACTACAGCCTACAGTCTAACTTTACAGCGCAGTAAAGTACCTTACTGTCCAAGCTTACAGCAAAACACGGCAGCAGAAACCTAAACTTTACAACTTTACAACATCATACTCTCCAGCAGCATAGTTCAATATTACATCATACAGTCTGACCTTACCAAACAATACAAACAAAACTGTTACTTATATACGCTCTCCCTCTGTCTCTCTGGCTTTATCTGTCTCTCTCTCTCTCTCTCTCTCTCTCTCTGTCTCTCTCTTTCTGTGCCTGAAAGTACAGTAACAGATTCATGCACTGCATACTAAACAGTTGTCATTGTGTTGGCATGTCAGAACATGCATATCTATGACATCCAATACTTGCATCCACCTATGTAATACATCACACATCGTCTGATCCAGGGACAGCAACACACACACACACACACACACACACACACGTGCGCACGCACGCACACACACACATGCACACACACACACACACACACACACACACACACACGTGCGCATGCACGCACACACACACATGCACACACACACACTCACACACACACACACATACGCTCGCAGGCACGCGCAGAGTTTGCAGATATCAGTGTGTGACCTGTTTTACAGCATAAAGCAGACATTTTATGAGATGTGATATCTTTTACTAATGTCTGGTGTTTACCATGGTACACATCTGTGTTGCTTGTCTTTTGTCTCCTGTACACACTACATAAGGAGATAACCCCAAAGCAACAGCTCGTTCTCAACACTTAAGACAAACCACAACCTCAGAACTCAGCGCTAACGGCCAAGGGCACAGCCTTCAACTGAGAGAGTCCTGTCTTCCCCTGCATTATGATGAAATGAGTACAAAAAAGATAGATCAACAGCGGTGAGAAACTAAATTTGACAGTTATTAAGACTGAACTTGATTAGGTGGTTGTGGAGCAAACCGTTTTAAAATAACGAGCGTGGCGCGAGCGGTCAGAGAGATCTGGGACTAACGTGAGAGCATTGCGTTAGCAGATCTGTGAAGCAGAGGCACGAGAGCGGCGTGCGTAAAGGTAATACCGAACAGCAATAACACATAATTACGCGTGCAGCTGTGAAGTAAACATGGCCGTTGGTGTTTGAGAAAACATCTGAGCTGATGACTCGCTCAATCTTAACATAAAAAAGGGTGCTAATTCTACTCCAGTCAAACTTAAGGGAGCCAAATCGTTCTGAGGGGTTAGTCTGTTTCCTGGCGTTAACGCAAAGCAATTACACCCTTCATGGATCAACAATCACGCAACTCAATTCTCAGAGCAATAATCTGAAATCAACAAACTTTGACAACTAACTCCCATGGTCAGATTGCGCTGGTCGTAAAATCAGAATAAAGACTAGAGACCGCGAGATGCGTGAGATGGCATGCGACTCACCCGGGCATATTTGGACGAATAGGGGTCTTCGAAAAGAGCCCAGATTCTTGGTTGCCAAATGCGCCACCATCCCACTTTTCTGCCGTCTTCTTGCAGGCATAGTCGTTTCAGGTCTCCGTCCGCACCGCCCGTCAGCGCAGGGTCGTCCTCCTGCGCGTCTGGCTCGGGTGTCTCGAAGCTGTCCAGCG
>NC_044497.1:1985000-1987500 GCF_902362185.1 Chanos chanos | reverse complement strand
GCGCACTGCACAACACTGCTCACTACACAGCACTGCTCACTACACAGGGAACACAGCAGAGGATATACACAGTCAGCACAGGTTATGACTACGCAGTTTCTCTCTTTGGATATGGTTTCATTTTGTGTGTGTGTGTGTGTATCTGCATTATGGCAACAGATAAAGCTTTATATAAGGACACTACACACACAAAAACACACATACACTTGTGAGCATGTCCGCGCACACACACACACACACACACACACACACACACACACACACACACTCTGCAGGTCTGTAGCTAGAGAGCGAGTAGTCGTGTGGGAGACAGAGGGATGAAACCTGACCCTCCTGGAGGCAGAATGCTAAAAAGTGAGGGATTAGAGGAAGGACAAACGGAAGGAGAGGTAAAGGCAGAGAAGAGTCTAAATGAGGAAAGAGGATAATCTTACAGTGACTGGAACCCCTTCTGCACCTCTCAGTCCTGACTGGAGAGCACTATCTCACTCACAGCTCATTACAGGAACAGTAATTACATCTAGAGTAGCTCTGCAGAGACACAGGGCCATACACACACACACACACACACACACACACACACACACACACACACTCACACACACACATACTCACACACACACACACACTCACACACACACATACTCACACAGACACACACACACACACACACACACACACACACACACACACACACACACACTCACACTCACACACACACACACTCACACACGCACACTCACGCACACACACACATACACACACATACACACACACACACTCACACTCACACACAGACACACACACACACACACACACACTCACACACACAACACGCACACACACACACACACTCACACACACAACACGCACACACACACACACTCACACACACACATACTCACACACACACACACTCACACACACACATACTCACACAGACACACACACACACACACACACACACACACTCACACTCACACACACACACACTCACACACGCACACTCACGCACACACACACATACACACACATACACACACACACACTCACACTCACACAGAGACACACACACACACACACACTCACACACACACACACACACACACACACACACACACACACACACACACACACACACACTCACACACACACACACACACACAGACACACACACACACACACACACTACCACATGATGCCTTTGGCTACAGTCTAATTACACCAACGTCTGTGCACACACGAACCTTGGCACAACCACACCACAACCTCCACGCCACCCAGATGCACTACGGTTACACAAAAGTTACAGCGCACAATTACCTAATCAAACCTTGCCACAACCTTCAGACAACCACAACTCTGTCATTCAAACACATACTAACCTCATTACAACTATACTGCGACTTTCACAATACCCAAAGACTCAACAAGTCTATCAAAAGGACTCAGGAGTTAGAGCATGCAAAACCTTAACACAGCCTTGCCATAACATTCATCTAACCAATAACTACTACTACATAAATGTATTACAACACCACCAACCACTGAGCCAAAGTACGTACTGGCCCCATGACAACCACCCCAGAGTCTTCTGTTAATGAGTCATAAAGCACACTAGCCAGACGACAACTAGATCGGAATTTTCAGTTACTGAGTCAAAGACAACACTATTCTAATTACATCACCAGCCAGCAGGTACAAGTATATCCTAACCTTAATATGATTATATAAAATCCCTCAGTTAATGGCACGCTTTAACCTTGTTACAAAACCACCAGACAACCCAAACTCAGTTAGCACGGCAGAGTCAGGTAGCACACACCAGCCTTATTGCTGCAACACCAACAATCAAGGCACAGCACATAGCAATCGGAATACAAATATATCAGCTCGGAGTCAGACCACATGCTGACCTTTAAATTTCTACACTACACGCTTCAGCCAACTCAGACTCATAACGAGTCAGTCGGAGTCAAGGTCCTCACCAACCTTGTTACCACCGCACCAGTCAACCATCTGTAACACACACTAAACCTTACTGCAGGCACATTGGGCAGCGAGTCAAAGCATGTAATAACGCCATTAAAACCTACAGGGGACACATTCCTCAAAATACACTCACTCTAATGCCGACTATCGGATCATCACTGTTACTCTGCATGCACACTAACCCTGAGAGCATGTGCACCTCTTTCCCAATGCTGCATTCTCGTTTTCTGAGGGGGTATGGACAGCCATGAACAGTGAGGTACACAGAGGTACCTACACATCTCACAGTCCACTCTTACTACAGTACAAATACCATGGACCGTAGTCAGGGCTGGGGCAAATGGGGAGAGAGAGAGAGGGAGAGAGACAGAGAGAGAGAGCGAGAGAGAGAGACAGAGAGACAGAGAGACAGAGAGAGAGAGAGAGAGAGAGAGAGAGAGAGATGGAGAGAGGTGCTTCTCTATGGCTATTAGTAGAGGTAAAACGGAGAAAAAGAAAGCTACAGGAG
>NC_044497.1:1930000-1980000 GCF_902362185.1 Chanos chanos | reverse complement strand
TGAAATTGTCGAATGTTTTCACAGTTGTAGTGAAGCATTCCAAGCTATTTCAGGGGACCTGAGTCGTTATTAATGTGTTTGTATGAAGCCAGGTTTTCCTGTTTACTGAACAGCTGTTAACTAGTAAGTACTGTATTTAATTCAAACACGAGCAGACACTGATAGGTGCATTTCTAAACGGTCATTAGCTAAAATGTCACTATAATAATCTCATTGAAAGTAACTAATCACACAGCCCAAATTATATGGAAATAAATAACGAACCACTGTAACAGCTGGATCTGTCAAAGTCACTCTTTTCAGGTGTGCTGATCCTGGATGTGCTGAGTAAACCAGACTGAACAAATAGACATATTTATATAGTGTAAAAGCCATCCTGACGAGTGTCTCCTCACCCACAAAGTCAGTGTCCAACATACACTGTGAATGCTCACCTGTTTACTGTGTCTGTTTATCTCCTCTCTGTGTCTTTCCTCCTGTCTCTCTCTCTCTTGTTTCAGTGTTTCTATCAGTCTACCTTTCTCTGCCTCTGCCTCTTTCATTCTCTCAAGTTCTCTGCTTTTCTCTTCTATAATCTCTTTCATTCTTTTTATCTCTCCATCTCTCTGCTCCAGCTGTCTGTTAAATTCATTCCTCATCTTTGTGGCTGAGATTCTGAGACTGCTGTGTAGTTCAGGCAGGATGATTTTCATGAGGTTTCTCTCAGCCTCAGCCTTGACCTCCATCTCATAGTTTTCTCTGATTTCCTCCAACTCTCCTCTATGTTTCTCCTCTTTTTGTCTCCTCCCCGTCTCTCTCTCCATCTCCTCCCTCAGCCGCTCCTGCCCGTCCCTTCACCTCTCTCCTGTACTTTGATTCTTTTTTGAGTTTTTTTTCCTCCAGCTTTTTCCTTCCATCATCATTCTTCTCATTCTCGAGCTCGACTTTCAAATCACTTATACTAGTCTCCAAGAGAAGAATCTCTTTTCTGTTTCCTTCAACTCTCCTATGTTCTTCTCTGGCGAGTCCTGTAACTCTGCCTCCAATCTCTCCCTAACTTCTCTCTCCCGTCTCTCCTCTCCTCTCCTCTCCTCTCCTCTCCTCTCCTCTCCTCTCCTCTCCTCTCCTCTCCTCTCCTCTCTCTCTTCTGAATCATTTTCTCTATCTCTGCGAGATGGTTCTTTGCTTTTTTGGTAGGTTGCACCGCTGTGGAATTTCTCTGTTTTTTTTTTTTTTACACCTTTTTGACATCTTCTCCAGCAGATCTGCGATCTCGGTACCATCGGCCATGTTACTGAGATTTGAAGGTGGCATCTGAACTGGGAGTCATGCTGAACTGGGAAGGTCATGCTGAACTGGGAGTCAGCGCCAGTCCACACTGTCATATGCCATGGTTATGCTGTCTCCCCAGTATTTCTCTGTGTGGCACTCAACCCCCTCAGACAGCTACCCGAGACACTGGGTCAAGGATACATGCTGAGGTCTGAAGGGAAGATACAACACATGATGTACATGGTTGACATCAAGCTATATGGAAGATCAGCAGATGAAATCATCTCCAGACAGTATCCATACATTGATTTGGACAGTAAAGACCTTCTCAGATGACATCAAGATGAAGTCTGGTCACATAACTGTGCTAGGAACAACAATGTTACAGCACTGGTGTACAGGGCCATCTGTGAGCACTACCAGATCCCAGTGCAGAGATTGGAGGTTGTAGCTGAATAAACCTGAACCTATGACAGAGGACGCCAGGGTAGAAACCTGAACCTATGACAGAAGATGACAGGGTGGAAACCTGAACCTATGACAGAGGATAACAGGGTGGAAACCTGAACCTATGACAGAGGATAACAGGGTAGAAACCTGAACCTATGACAGAAGATGACAGGGTGGAAACCTGAACCTATGACAGAGGATGACAGGGTGGAAACCTGAACCTATGACAGAGGATAACAGGGTGGAAACCTGAACCTATGACAGAGGATAACAGGGTAGAAACCTGAACCTATGACAGAGGATAACAGGGTAAGAATTCTGTGGTATGCAGAAGTCAGAACCGACAGGAAGATCCCCACAAGGCTGCTTTTAAGTGGATACATCCTTCACAAGATCCTGGATCTCCCACAGGACTGGTCGCAACTCTGAGATCCAGAGGACCATCACCCAAGGAGGAGTCATGATGAATGAATGAATATTATTAATATTATTATTATTATTATTATTATTATTATTATTATTATTACTACTACTACTACTACTAATAATAATAATCACCATCACCATCACCATCATCATCATCATCACCACTATGCAGTTAGCGGCAACAACCTGGTAAGATCTTAAAGATTCTATAATATTTCATCACTAATATCAAAGTCACAGACAAGGCTGAAGATGAAATAGTGCGCATGAATGTTTCTATTCCTTTCGCCAACACATCGAGCAGATGTTTCTGTTTTCCCCCGTCTTCTCCAGACACATCCAGCCCTGAATGGAGAGAGGAATCCATGTGGAGGAGAGAAGCCACTGATGAGATATGCCTGTACCTACTGCTGATACTCAGCTAAACACTGAGATGGAACTGAGGTCAGTCAACTAGAACATTACCAGAGATAATTAATAACAGGTTATGTGAGACCAAAATGAAACCTAAAAAAGTAGGTTAATTTGGGGAGTTAAATAACAGATTATTTAAAGTTTAGCATTTTATTACAGTGCATTATTATTAAAATTGTTGATACAAAAATTTACATCAAGATTTTCTACTGAACTGATTTGAGTATACATATGCTTTTAGAAATTCGACTTGGCGTGCTGATGAATATTTTGCATTTTATAATTGCTGTTTTATGATATAGTAAGCTTTGTGTTTTGCCAAGTTATCTGGCTTGACATTACCAGTGTTTTTCCTTCCTTTTCAAAACTAAGAAGGCATCAAGAACTCTCATTACTTACATCTTAATATACGCAGAGGTATAAATACAAGTCTCATGGGATAAGCGATTAGATGAGTTTTTCCCAGTGAAGTCAGTAACTGTCCCTCCACCCTAATCAGTCAACAGGAGGAAGGAGAAGACATAGTGTGCAGTTCTGAGTTTATAAAATGACCTTAGACGGGAGTACAGTCAGATTCCTCTATCTTCACACTGAGTGTGACATATATATTCAGCTTTGCGCTGTAACACACAGCACTGCCTTAGTTGTTGTAATGTACAAAACACAGACGTGAAAGTAGAATCATGTTCTAATGTTAAGGGAGGGAGGCAGAAGAGGGTGAGATGAGTAACCATCCATTTGAACTGGTATGAATATGTTGAGTAACTGAAGTGATGGAAAAGTTCTACTTTTAAATGACTCAATGTCTTATGTCAATGCTCTCAAAAATAAAAACATGACAAACATCTGTGTGTGTGCACGTTAACCTTCTACTGCAGGAGGAATCACACAAACGTCTCTGTGTGTGTCCATGTTAACCTTCTACTGCAGGAGAACACACACAAACGTCTCTGTGTGTGTGCATGTTAACCTTCTACTGCAGGAGGACACACACTGACGTCTGTGTGTGTGCATGTTAACCTTCTACTGCAGGAGGACACACACTAACGTCTGTGTGTGTTCATGTTAACCTTCTGCTGCAGGAGGACACATGCTAACGTCTGTATGTGTCCATGTTAACCTTCTACTGCCGAAGGACACACACAAACATCTCTGTGTGTGTGCATGTTAACCTTCTACTGCAGGAGGACACATGCTAGCGTCTGTGTGTGTGTGTGCACATTAACCCTCTACTGCAGGAGGACACATGCTAATGTCTGTGTGTGTGTGTATGTGCACATTAACCTGCTACTGCAGGAGGAATCCCACACAACCAGCTGTGCTAGTTTTACACTGAAATCATTCCAGTGGATTAAAGATCATTCAGGTCCTTAGAGTTTCCTTGGCAAGATTAACATTGACATTAACTCTTTCTCTCTTAACGCTTGTTCACTGAATTCTTTTCTATTTGGTGCCCCTCTGTTGTGTCTTTGAGTTTGTCATCTTTTCTCTCCTCTAACTGAGTGAATCTTTAAATAAACATGATTGAATTTGTCACCAACCGAAAGAATGGTCTAAACCTGATTAACCAAATCACAGAACAAAATAATCTTAAATACCAGATCATAAACAGTTGACTCTTTCCCAAGATCACATACAGTCTCCACATGAATTTCAGACTACACCTTCATCATTCTTGTGATCCAGGATATGGGTGTAGACAATGTGAAATATTTAGAAATGAATCGGTAGAAAGTGCTAAAGTTCCAGAGCTTAGACTCCACCAGTTACACTAGTAGTCAGCACACTCTTGCCTATCCAATGACAAATACATACACACATGTCATTTTACTGTGTCATTTCTGTAGAAGACAACGACCAATTTATTAATCAACGTCAGAGGTATTTCAGTGACCGTTATGACACACTATGTCGAACTGGGTCCATATCCATGTAAGCCACAACCAATCAGAATTTGTCCTTGTCACATTCACATTTTTGTGACAATGTCTCCACCTTGTGTACAGAAATAAAATTGCAATTGTAAAAAACGTATACATGACAATTGAGAGTAGCTTACATAATATGATGAAAATGTGTAATATTCAATCCTATTTACTTTAAATATCATCACCAAATTAAATGTCAGTTGAAGCTCAGCGTGTTCAGGAAACACAACCCCACCATTCGGCTCTAAAGGGCGTAACACGACACAGTCCTCTCAGATGGCATGGTAACATGGAATGGGTGTGACATGAAGGCTATGAATACAGCGAATACAAAAATACAGCTAGAACAATTCACTACACGGACAGCTTATCACAGTTCATAAACCAGCCAGGAGCAGAATTCTCCTGTGAAGTTCTCCAGTGGGTCTGTTTCACGCATTAAGAGTTTTTCTTTTGAAAAGTTTCTCTGAATAACGTAATAACGCAAGGAGAAGATGAAAGTGACAAAGGGCTGTTGCCCTCGATTCTGCTAAAATGTCGACAGTATGAATATAAACACAAAATATAAATAAATATATATAAACATAAGCACAAAAAGTATTGACACGAAAACGGCGTGTCCTCTCTGGAGTCCAGAACTCTTACTGAAGCAGAGGGTGAATCACACCCTCACCAGTTAACTTGATGCTTGGTTGGCTTTTTCGGTTAATTAATTACAGTAATAGTTTTAAAAGTAATAAGCACATGCGAACTTTAATAGAATGGGTGGAAGACAACAATGACAGATGATTAGATATTTCTCACTAACACCAAAATAGTACTTTAACCTTTTGCTAACAGTCTGTTAGAACCATTTAAGTACCATTACCTCAGAAATTCTCCACACACGTAATCGGGATGATTGTCCAACCTGAGATAATTCTAGGCTTTTCTAAAACTTGTTTGATTTCACTGGCGTTCTTCAGGAACTGCTTGATGAACAAATGCAATGAATAATCTTTGTAAAGACCCTGTTTTCAAAGGGAAACGTGAGGTATGGACGGCACAACAGGATTCTCGTCTTCTGCTGCCAAACAGCAGATTTTACACATGAAATGTACAGTGATGCTCCCTGTTGAAATGTACGATGATGCTCCCTGTTGAAAGCCTTGTGGCTTGTACGCCAGCCCACACAAGCAGAGTTTATTTATTTACTTATACATATTTCCCCTTTTTCCCTTTCCTTCCCCTTTTCTTTTTTTCCTGAAGTGTACTTGTGTTATTTTTTATTTATCTATTTATTTTTTGAGTTGATGACAGCGACTGTGGGCAGCCTCATCCCTCTGGTCGCCCTCTGTCTCCAGTATTTACAATGTCAGTTCAACCAGTTCAGCAGAGATTGGTGCATGTGGCTTTAAAACCCATCACACATTGAGAAGACACAGTTTCATGCCATGGAAGTCTTAGGACTGTGCGTACCAGCAGTGCCAATCACTGATTCTGAAAGGAACTAAACGTGTTAAGTGCCCCCTGTGAATCTGAACTACATGTGGAAGGTTCTGGATCCTGTGCTCACAGGGCTATTTTGGAGAGGCAAGACTGGTGTCAGAACTCTTGTACTTTGTGGACATTCATTAGTAGACCAGACTGATCAAAAGGACATATTTATATAGTGGAATAGCCTTCCATCCTGATGAGGGTCTCCTGCCCCAACTTGTCAAAATTCCAAAATTTCCAAAATTTCAAACAAGATCACTTTGCTCCAGAAGAATAAAGGGATCCCCATCTACCACCAGATGGAGCCAAAGAACCCTTTATTCCAAAATCCACTGTCACACGTCACCATCTCAGCCTTTTCTCCTACCTGATCAGATTTGAATATGCCCTGTCTTAGCCAATTACATCAATCCTACACTCTCACTCATGTGCTTTCATTGGTCAGAAAAACCATTAGACTCTGCCACTCAACACAGGTTAAGATGTATCAGTCATTACCAGTGTTCTTCTTATTCATCATCATCACCATCTGTGTCTGTGTTGTGGTTAAACACAGATAGATCCACCTTTTCTCTTCTCTTTCTCTCCATCGTCTGAGTTTCATTTAACGCTGTCCAGATTCACTGGACAGAGGAAGAGAGAGAGAGTCATAGTTCTGCTGTGGGAAACATTTCAGAGTTTGGACCAAATGAACACAATGTGTATGTATATAAGGAACCTCACTGATGACTGAAAGGTAGTCAGACTTAAAGGCGTTTGTATAATCCATGTTTAACACGGTTACAGGTTATTCAACAGTGACAGATCTGTTTTTGAATTTTTCTTTTTCTTTTCTTTTTCATTTTCTTTTTAGTCTCATCATTGAGGGTGTGGCTGGTAATAATATCTGAACAACAGTTCAGCAGTTTTACTGAAAGTTATATATGTATAATCTGAAGACAAAGTTTTATATGAAGCTTTATGCTGGGTTTGTATGGACAAGAAAAGGCTTAAGGTCAAACTTTGCGCTTTGTCCTCAGGGTAGAGTTTCATTCTTTTAACAGTAAACAGTGTCTATGGTCAGGAAGGTAGGAGAAAAGTTTAGGCCATTCTCTTGCTTCATTAAGCCACATGAAAACATTCTCATACGTTTCAACTGGAAGAAGCTTAGCATAAAACTCATTGCTTTAGCTTCAGCTTATCTTTAGATGACAAGTACATTCTTTTGGTATCAGACAGTGTTTATAGTGAGTAAGGAGTAAAAGAAATTTGGTGTTTCTAAGTTGCTCTTTTAGAACATTAAGCTATGTGAAGATGTTCCCTTATAACAGGTTTTTATTGAGAGGAATATGATCAATGTAAAAATGAATGTGTTCTTTTTGGATTTTAGTTTTGTTTGTTTGGCAATAGATAATGTTTAAGACAGGGGAAGTGTGTGAGTGCAGCTCTGACTGTTGGGCTGTTTTAACTGCTCGTAACTGATACGACACAAAGATTCCTCCGCCTCTCAGGGCTGAGTTTTCTTACTCAAAAACCGATTGTTCTAATGTAAAAATAAAATCTCAGCATTACAGAGTCCACGCAGGTAACACCATATCATATCCATGAAACTGGAATCTTCCGATCTGGCTCCATCTTTGTATCCGGCTCCACGAGCTGAAAAGATTTCTCTCATCGTCACTGGAACCGCGTCCCTCCTTCTGTCCCGTGTGAAAGTGGAGAAGTGAGAGCAATGGACAAGTTGAGACAGTTTCATAATTCCTTTATAGAGACTCAGTATACGACAGTGAAAGAGCACATACATGATTATAACCATATCCATAATCAAAATAATAACCATATCAATAACAATAATCATAACTGTCGTTACCACAGTCAGAATAACAGTCAAAATAATGGGAAACAATGGTATGTATTTCTGACTTTTCAAAAAAAAATTATTTCTGAACTTTTAAGGAATGTCATCTTGGGGGATAAGTAAATGAATCATGTTAAATCGTCAGTCAGACTAATGTCAGACTAATATACCTGTAGTACCATAACCACTTGTCATGAACAGGGCGAGAGACTGGATGTGCATGTGCAGCAAACAGGAACTTTATTTAACATTGTGTAGACCAGGGGAGAAGGTACAGGAACACTGAACAGGAGCAAGGCAGGATACAGACTGACAGGTAGGATCATAAGACTTCAGGTTAGCCTGGACTAGGACCAGACAAGACAGGATACAGACTGACAGGTAGGATCATAAGACTGCAGGTTAGACTGGACTAGGACCAGACAAGACAGGATACAGTAGCTCAGACAGATCAATGTTCAGAATTACACTAAGGAGCAGCACTTGGCTAAATAAGAGTGAAAAGGCTTTGGTATTAATACACCTCAGGATGAGCTAAATGATCCTAAGACAGATGAGACAGGGAAGAGAGGGGAACAGACACAGGTTTGATGAAATAGAGCGTACGATATATAATAATACATTATTCTCTACCTCAAAACTAAAAACACAAGTTGAAGTAGCCCAAAGGTTGTTTTTATACATGTGGAAATACTGAATGAGAATTTCTTTTTTTTTTTGTAATACATATGAATATTGGTGCCTTAAGGTTTTAAAGTAGAAATAACTTGTATGTACTGTGAGTACCAAAGTGTTGGTTTATTAACTGCATTTACAGCCCTGCAACACTTCTGCATACAGTGGATAAACACCGCTAGTGCACAGTAGCGTTCTGAATGCCAAATTTGTGGTCTTGAATTTTGGAAAACCCCAAAGAGAGCTCTCATGTGTCTCAACCCCACACTGTGAGTAGAGCAGTGAAAACCAGCGCAGAAAACCAGTAGAGTCAATAGGGTTTTACAAACAAAAACCTTACACTTATGCTTGGACACTTTCATGTGTTTGTTTTATAGTCATAATAAAATAAAGTACTTAGACCATCAGAGTCCAGTAAATAATGAAATCATGATAACAAACATGAATGATCAACCCCATTTAGAAAAAGCAACCATGACTTCCTAAGGACAATCTAAAGAAATGTGAGAGTGCTCAAACTGATGCATACATAATTACTTAAGAAATAATTCATAGTAACATTTCTGTCTTAACATTCTGAGTGTCAGTTTTCTATCATGTGAACCTGATTATCTCGGTCTGGTGGCCACATGACTCCCATCTGACAATGCTACCCACTGCACCAATGCGCCACCTGACAGGGAACAATACAGTTCAAAGGAGGAGGCCTTCTCTAGTAACATTATTTATAAAACCAACTTACAACAAACAGATTCTCATCATGGAGTAATACTGATAGTGTAGTTATGGAGACAGACACTACTATTGATGGTGTAGTTATGGAGACAGACACTAATACTGATAACGTAGTTATGGAGACAGACACTATTACTGATAGTGTAGTTATGGAGACAGACACTAATAATGATAGTGCAGTTATGGAGACAGACACTAATACTGATAGTGTAGTTATGGAGACAGAGACTAATACTGATAGTGTAGTTATGGAGACAGACACTAATACTGATAGTGTAGTTATGGAGACAGAGACTAATATTGATGGTGTAGTTATGGAGACAGACACTAATACTGATAGTGTAGTTATGGAGACAGACACTAATATTGATAGTGTAGTTATGGAGACAGACACTAATACTGATAGTGTAGTTATGGAGACAGAGACTAATACTGATAGTGTAGTTATGGAGACAGAGACTAATATTGATGGTGTAGTTATGGAGACAGACACTAATACTGATAGTGTAGTTATGGAGACAGACACTAATATTGATGGTGTAGTTATGGAGACAGACACTAATACTGATAGTGTAGTTATGGAGACAGACACTAATATTGATAGTGTAGTTATGGAGACAGACACTAATACTGATAGTGTAGTTATGGAGACAGAGACTAATACTAATAGTGTAGTTATGGAGACAGACACTAATATTGATGGTGTAGTTATGGAGACAGACACTAATACTGATAGTGTAGTTATGGAGACAGACACTAATATTGATAGTGTAGTTATGGAGACAGACACTAATACTGATAGTGTAGTTATGGAGACAGAGACTAATACTGATAGAGTAGTTATGGAGACAGAGACTAATACTGATTGTGTAGCTATAGAGACAGACACTAATTCTGATAGTGTAGTTATGGAGACAGAGACTAATACTGATAGATCTTACAGCACATCTAAAGAGAACAGTACTGTGAACTTCACACAAACCGACTGTCACCAGACTCTCTCACTTCTTCCTAACACAGCAGTACAGACAGAGTTAGAGACATTCCAAAGCTTTATTCCAGAATTCATTAAAAAACATGACACAAAGTTGTTAAAAAAACAAAAAAACATACCCAGTCAGACAGAACATGGCACATCCTGCTCTTCCTTCTGATCATATATGGTCCGTCTCAGGAAGACTCATAAGACTCATTCAGTAAATCTTATAAAATGTGTCCATGAAGTGACTGTTAATTCAGCTCCATATACAAGACGAAAGATGACACACAATGACACACGTGGACAGATGAAAGGTTAGAATACACAACTGATGCCAGAGAAACACACACACACAGATATGTGTCAGGAAAAAAAATGTAAAGCCTGAGATACTGGGCTGGACACTGTTTGTCAGTAGAGCAGATCTACAGGGAAATATCATCGTTTACAAACAAACAAACACGTATCTAGTATTTAATGGACTTATATTTATCAAAGTATTAAAATGTTCTTTTTATTTGTAACTGAGAATATTTTACTTCTCTACCTCTCTCATCACTGTCTGTTACTCTTCTGTTTCCTCACTGTTTATAGACTGCTTTATAGACTCACCTCTAATCTCTGTCTGTTACTCTTCTGTTTCCTCACTGTTTATAGACTGCTTTATAGACTCACCTCTAATCTCTGTCTGTTACTCTTCTGTTTCCTCACTGTTTACAGACTGCTTTATAGACTCACCTCTAATCTCTGTCTGTTACTCTTCTGTTTCCTCACTGTTTATAGACTGGTTTATAGACTCACCTCTAATCTCTGTCTGTTACTCTTCTGTTTCCTCACTGTTTATAGACTGGTTTATAGACTCACCTCTAATCTCTGTCTGTTACTCTTCTGTTTCCTCACTGTTTATAGACTGGTTTATAGACTCACCTCTCATCTCTGTCTGTTACTCTTCTGTTTCCTCACTGTTTATAGACTGGTTTATAGACTCACCTCTAATCTCTGTCTGTTACTCTTCTGTTTCCTCACTGTTTATAGACTGGTTTATAGACTCACCTCTAATCTCTGTCTGTTACTCTTCTGTTTCCTCACTGTTTATAGACTGGTTTATAGACTCACCTCTAATCTCTGTCTGTTACTCTTCTGTTTCCTCACTGTTTATAGACTGGTTTATAGACTCACCTCTCATCTCTGTCTGTTACTCTTCTGTTTCCTCACTGTTTATAGACTGGTTTATAGACTCACCTCTCATCTCTGTCTGTTACTCTTCTGTTTCCTCACTGTTTATAGACTGGTTTATAGACTCACCTCTAATCTCTGTCTGTTACTCTTCTGTTTCCTCACTGTTTATAGACTGCTTTATAGACTCACCTCTAATCTCTGTCTGTTACTCTTCTGTTTCCTCACTGTTTATAGACTGCTTTATAGACTCACCTCTAATCTCTGTCTGTTACTCTTCTGTTTCCTCACTGTTTATAGACTGGTTTATAGACTCACCTCTCATCTCTGTCTGTTACTCTTCTGTTTCCTCACTGTTTATAGACTGGTTTATAGACTCACCTCTCATCTCTGTCTGTTACTCTTCTGTTTCCTCACTGTTTATAGACTGGTTTATAGACTCACCTCTAATCTCTGTCTGTTACTCTTCTGTTTCCTCACTGTTTATAGACTGCTTTATAGACTCACCTCTAATCTCTGTCTGTTACTCTTCTGTTTCCTCACTGTTTATAGACTGCTTTATAGACTCACCTCTAATCTCTGTCTGTTACTCTTCTGTTTCCTCACTGTTTACAGACTGCTTTATAGACTCACCTCTCATCTCTGTCTGTTACTCTTCTGTTTCCTCACTGTTTATAGACTGGTTTATAGACTCACCTCTCATCTCTGTCTGTTACTCTTCTGTTTCCTCACTGTTTATAGACTGCTTTATAGACTCACCTCTAATCTCTGTCTGTTACTCTTCTGTTTCCTCACTGTTTATAGACTGCTTTATAGACTCACCTCTAATCTCTGTCTGTTACTCTTCTGTTTCCTCACTGTTTATAGACTGCTTTATAGACTCACCTCTAATCTCTGTCTGTTACTCTTCTGTTTCCTCACTGTTTATAGACTGGTTTATAGACTCACCTCTAATCTCTGTCTGTTACTCTTCTGTTTCCTCACTGTTTATAGACTGGTTTATAGACTCACCTCTAATCTCTGTCTGTTACTCTTCTGTTTCCTCACTGTTTATAGACTGGTTTATAGACTCACCTCTAATCTCTGTCTGTTACTCTTCTGTTTCCTCACTGTTTACAGACTGGTTTATAGACTCACCTCTAATCTCTGTCTGTTACTCTTCTGTTTCCTCACTGTTTATAGACTGGTTTATAGACTCACCTCTAATCTCTGTCTGTTACTCTTCTGTTTCCTCACTGTTTATAGACTGGTTTATAGACTCACCTCTAATCTCTGTCTGTTACTCTTCTGTTTCCTCACTGTTTATAGACTGGTTTATAGACTCACCTCTAATCTCTGTCTGTTACTCTTCTGTTTCCTCACTGTTTATAGACTGGTTTATAGACTCACCTCTAATCTCTGTCTGTTACTCTTCTGTTTCCTCACTGTTTACAGACTGGTTTATAGACTCACCTCTAATCTCTGTCTGTTACTCTTCTGTTTCCTCACTGTTTATAGACTGGTTTATAGACTCACCTCTAATCTCTGTCTGTTACTCTTCTGTTTCCTCACTGTTTATAGACTGGTTTATAGACTCACCTCTAATCTCTGTCTGTTACTCTTCTGTTTCCTCACTGTTTATAGACTGGTTTATAGACTCACCTCTAATCTCTGTCTGTTACTCTTCTGTTTCCTCACTGTTTATAGACTGCTTTATAGACTCACCTCTAATCTCTGTCTGTTACTCTTCTGTTTCCTCACTGTTTACAGACTGGTTTATAGACTCACCTCTAATCTCTGTCTGTTACTCTTCTGTTTCCTCACTGTTTATAGACTGGTTTATAGACTCACCTCTAATCTCTGTCTGTTACTCTTCTGTTTCCTCACTGTTTATAGACTGGTTTATAGACTCACCTCTAATCTCTGCTCTACTCTGTACATGTGTGTCAGTTTGGTTCACAAGAGACATCATCAGCTGTCTCTCAGACTCACTTTACACATGTCACAAGCTCAGCCTCTGATTGGATTTTGTTCTGTCTGATCTGATTTGAATATGTACAGCATTAACCAATCACATTGTCCATTCACTCTTGTTCTTGAGCTTTGATTGGTCAGCGACACCTCCATCAGTCTCTGTCACCGATCACTGGTTAAGATGTGTCAGTCAGTATCAGTCACTACAGTTTTCTCCTTATTCATCATCACCAGTGTCTGTGTCTCTGTTGTGATTAAACAGAGGTAGATCCACCTTCTCTCTGCTCTCTCTCTTCAGCATCTGAGTTTGGTTTACTGTCCTCTATATTCACTGAAAAAAAGAGTGGTAGGTCTGTTATGGGCAGAATTTAAACATTACAGCCAAGTGAAAACTTCAGATGAGAGGCATGCTAGTGAACTGAGAGATTGTGTTGTTGTTGCTCAGATTGAAAATCTGTAATCTGGCGCTCTGCTGGGTGACAGAAAACATAGATCAACTTCACATCAACCCAGATCAGCCCATTATGACCAAAGTCAGTGTAAAGATCAGTAAAGTGAGGAAAAGTCTGTGTAAAGATGAGGAAAGTGAGGAAAAGTCTGTGTAAAGATCAGGAAAGTGAGGAAAAGTCTGTGTAAAGATCAGGAAAGTGAGGAAAAGGAGACGTACTTGGAGGACGTTCATCATCATTACTGTTTCTCCTCACAAACAGGGGCCAAGAGTCATCAAGTTCTGAAAGATATAAAATGTACAGTACAGTCTCTGTCGTTTCATATTACTGATCTACAGACTACTTCAGACTATTTCAACATGAGTTGAAATGATGTTTCTAAGTGAAATAGACAACAGTCATGTCTGTTCACAAGAGTTCAGCTGAAGCTTTGTGTTCTGAGTCCTGAAGAGTTTCTCACACTAATCACTGATTTATGAAAGTGTGACCAATAAAACAGTAACATGTAAAACACACACAGAGAGAACATGAGTATGTGCAGTTCATTAATTATTTAACCCTGTAATGCTGTTGTACTGTACTGGATGCTGAGTTTAAAGATTAATAAATAGTTGAACCAACTCTAATATCAGTATTAGTCTCTGTCTCCATAACTACACTATCAGTATTAGTCTCTGTCTCCATAACTACACTATCATTATTAGTGTCTGTCTCCATAACTACACTATCAGTATTAGTGTCTGTCTCCATAACTACACTATCAGTATTAGTGTATGTCTCCATAACTACACTATCAGTGTTAGTCTCTGTCTCCATAACTACACTATCAGTATTAGTCTGTGTCTGCATAACTACACTATCAGATATCATTTTTGTATCATGCTGTGTTCATCCGGTATACTACTGGAGAAGATCTACTTCTGCCTTGTGTTCTGTTGGTTTTGTTCATTGTATCACACACACCTTTAGACTATAGTTGTATCACACACACGCACACACACACACACACACACACACACACCTTTAGACTATAGTTGTATCACACACACACACACACACACACACACACACACACACACACACACACACACACACCTTTAGACTATAGTTGTATCACACACACACTCCTTTAGACTATAGTTGTATCACACACACGCACACACACACACACACACACACACACACACACACACACAAACACCTTTAGACTATAACTGTGAGAGGGATTTCTCCCTCAGTCTTGGATCTTCCTGTCCTGTCTCTTCATCATGCCTCTGACTTATATACAAACTATATCATTGTGTTGTATCATACCACTGCCTGATGAGGAATAGAACAAAGAACTAGTCATCATTAACATGTAAAACATACACAGAGAGCGAGAGAAAGAGCGAGAGAGTAGTAGTACCGTATCATACCTCTTCCTGTGAGGATGAACATGTACAACAGAGCACCAGTCGCCATTTACATGTAAAATGGGGAGACAGAGAGAGAGAGAGAGAGAGAGAGAGAGAGAACATGAGAATATAGATTTAATGAATTAGTCTTTTAAAACAAACCAGAACATTGTATTGTATCATTGTATCATAAAGTAACAGACTAGCTGTGATCTTTAACATGACTATTGAGTTAATTAATTAACAGACACTAAAACACTGTGTTGTGTCACATCTCTGTGATCTAATGGATCACAGAGATCCTGTCATTTATTAACATGTAAATCAGAAAGAGAGAAAACATGCGTGTGTGGATACATTAATTAATTAACAAACAATAACAGTGCATTGTGTCATAACACATACAACAATGATACATGATGAAGAAGAGAACAGACAGCCAGTCATCATTAAAAGGTAAAGGAGAGAGAGAGAGAGAGAGAGAGAGAGAGAGAGAGAGATCTATAATCTATAACATTGTATCATAACATACCCCTCGGACAATGGCCTCCTGAAGAAGATAACACAGATCCAGTCATCATTAACATGTAAGAGAGAGACAATATTAATACATAAATAATGCACTGAGTCACTACAATGAGTTAAATAATGCATTCACTAGCATAAACTGTAGTGTTGTGTTTTATCATATCTAATCCTGTCAGAATTGGGGGGATTGGGGGGGCAGTCTTAGTAGAGTCAGAGTTAATTAATTAGTTGTTTAAAACAAACAATAACATTGCATTGTGGTATAACACATACAATAATGACATATGATGAAGAAGATAGCAGACAGCCAGTCATCATTAACAGGTAAAACAACTGATACAATGAGTTAAATAATGCATTAATTAGCATAAACTATAGTGTTGTGTTGTATCATACTTTTATCTGTCAGGATTAACATGTAGAACAGAGAGAGAAAGACAACATGAGTATGAGGAGTTAATTCATTTGTCAGTTAATGAGTCAATTAACAAACTGTATCATAAAGATGACTGTGATCATTATCATGTCTGACTGGAGTCAATTAACTAATTAACAGACACTAAGACACTGTTTTATCATACCACTGTGGTCTACATGTAAAACAGAGAGAGAGACAAAATAAGTGTATGAAGGTCATTACTGGATTATTTCAGACAAACTGTTACGCTGTGTTGTATCATAACATACCCTTCAAATGACAGCCTCCTGAAGAAGATAACACAGATCCAGTCATCATTAACATGGAAGAGAGAGACAATATTAATACATAAATAATGCACTTAGTTAATACAATGAGTTAAATAATGCATCAGCTAGCATAAACTGTAGTAAACTGTGGTCATATATCATATCTAATACTGTCAGGATTAACATGTGATGGGGAGTTGGGGTCTTGGGAGAGTCTATGTAGTCTTTAATCTCTCCATTAGTAAACATTCATTGGCCCATGTACTGCAAAGTTTTTGGATATTATTAATTTATTCCATTACACAGGAGTAATCATACAGTATTTCCTGTCTCTAAAAGGTGTCAAATGTCAGAGAGACAATCAGGCTTCAGATGACAATCAGATGATTTCTCAGATAGAAAAAGTCTGTTTTAAAAATACTTCAGCGGAGTTCTGATTAACACTCTCCAAACTTCATGGAGTGTCTCCACCCCTCTGTGTAAAGGCACCCCTGAAAAGGATGGCAACTCCCCCATTTTTAAGTCAGATATAAAAAACACATAATAATCCTGATCAGTCAGTCAGTCAAGGAGCTTGAACGTGCTCTCTGAACATGCTCTCCAAACGTGTTCTCTGAACATGCTCTTGTTCCTGTGAAGTATCAGTCTCATTGCCTCACAAGATACACAACACTAACTGCTTCTGAATCTTCAGAATCTCTTTCTGCTTCTGAATCAAAGTCCTGATGTCAGCAAACCTCTAACAGCTCTGGACTGCCACACCTGATCATGGCTGGACTGGGTCTGCTTTCTCCTCCTTTCCCTCAATACCATGACTGTAAGTAACTCCACTAGAACTTTACTCTGATAGCTAATGTTAAGCGTGCCTCTTCGTGAGTAATAATAAATACATGTGTATGGTCATTCTGCTACACTCAGAGTAGTGAGGAGAGTCTGTCTCTCTATCACTAGGTCAGTCCTCCTGTGTGCAGTTTAGAAGTTGTTGTTGTTTTTGTTGTTGTTCTTGTTGTCGTGTGTGTGTGTGTGTGTGTGTGTGGAATGAGCCTTAGTACCTTAGTGGTAAAATGTGCCTTAAAGACATGGGAATTCAGTGTGGTGTTCAGGTTAAAAAATAAACTAGATCTTATCTGTGCCACTGGCTAGAAAACAGTTACCAAATTTGGCAGTATTAATCTCCATATAATGGATCATAGGAACGGATATAACACATGAAATGTGTTACCCCAGATCACATATAGCAGATTAGTGTAAACACATATCTTCAGCACTGTCATTATGTGCACTTTAAAGAATATAACCTGTTTATGCATAATTAATTGTTTAGTGGTTCCTATGCAATATTTTACGTAATATTATGTAATATAAACACTTGCTCCTATTTGAACTATCATTTCCTGTTATTAGACTGTTTTAATGTCCCTCATTTGCACAGTTTAGCTGCCAGACTTTTTACCCTTAACACTCTCCACAGAACAAGTCTGTATCTAGTTCAACACTGTCCTTCTATAGTATCTTCAGTGACTCTCCTGCATCTAGTCCAACACTGTCCTTCTATAGTATCTTCAGTGACTCTCCTGCATCTAGTCCAACACTGTCCTTCTATAGTATCTTCAGTGACTCTCCTGCATCTAGTCCAACACTGTCCTTCTATAGTATCTTCAGTGACTCTCCTGTATCTAGTCCAACACTGTCCTTCTATAGTATCTTCAGTGACTCTCCTGTATCTAGTCCAACACTGTCCTTCTATAGTATCTTCAGTGACTCTCCTGCATCTAGTCCAACACTGTCCTTCTATAGTATCTTCAGTGACTCTCCTGTATCTAGTCCAACACTATCCTTCTATAGTATCTTCAGTGACTCTCCTGTATCTAGTCCAACACTGTCCTTCTATAGTATCTTCAGTGACTCTCCTGTATCTAGTCCAACACTGTCCTTCTATAGTATCTTCAGTGACTCTCCTGCATCTAGTCCAACACTGTCCTTCTGTAGTATCTTCAGTACTATGCAGTGAAGCATAAGTAATGACTTGGGCGTAGTGGCATCAGTGTCCGCCTTGCATGGACAAGCCATCACTTGATAACGAACACCTGCATTACGGGGTAAAATATCTGAGGTAAGATTGGGGACATGGTAGAGCATCGAAAGCAAAGTAAGAACATGGCTAAATCATCATTTTTACTTAGCCAAAAAAGGAAATCGGAAACAGTGGTGTATGGAATAATGAAATTCTGGGAAAATTTGGGGAAATTTCTGGAAGCAAATGGGATGGAGCATGCAAAAGCGGATGATGTAAGGGGTGTTACCATACAACCGTGTTATGCGTTTATTGGATACCTAGGTTTTGCATGCAGGTAAAATTTTAGATATAAGTGCATGATTTTCTGTATTAGATTCAGTCACTCCCTGGGACCTGTTTGTTGTATTTTGCTCACCACTGAATGCAATAAACACACTGCATCGGACTCCTGAAGACTTTGACTGCTTTTTGAAACTTAGACTTTATTTTTTTAAAAAAAGAAGAACTTAGTATTGGAAGTAGAGCACTGAGTGTGGAGAAGGGACTCGGTCACATCTGGCCCTGACCGGGGAGTCCCTCCCACAACTTACCATAGATCTGCAGGTGAGTTTGCAACATGGACCTCTGGCCTTCTCCATAGTTGACCTCACACCTGTACTCTCCTCCATCAGTCCACTGAACATCTCTCAGTGTCAGAGACACGTTTCCTCTCTGGAGTTCCTCCATGATCAGACTCACTCTGCCCTCATAGCCCCTCCCCTCTCTCACCTCTCCATTCTTATACTGGTAAATACACTATGTCTCCTTAAACCACCTGATCTGCAAGGTAACAGCACTGGTTTCAGGAGATAGGTAACAGGGCAGAGTGACATGACCTCCTCTAGATGCTCTGATGTGGTGAGGCTTATGACAGCAGAAAAGGTTTTAAATCTTGAACCAGGGACCAGATGAGGAGCTTTGGGGGAAAAATCAAAGATTAAATCTTGTTAGAGATATGTTTCTCATTAACATTCATGAACACAGTTACAAATAAAGATACTCTCTCTCTCTCTCTGTAATATCAGAACAATGAAGTCATTGTTTAAATCATCTATGGCAAGAATGCTTTGCATTTCTATTTGATGACACTAAAGCAATCCAGACAATGTCTGATGTTGGCTACTCCACATAAAGCCAAATCAGTAGTGACTGGCCGCTGGGGGCTGAGATATGGACAGTATACACTTTCTGTATGTGTATGACCACACACCACAACACGGCTAAAACCATTAATCAAAGATTATAATTCAAAAACAAATACCTGACAGGGTATGAAATACTGACTTATATATCGAATAAATGCATATACCCAAGAACAGTTGTAATGAAGCCACCAACAGAGGGACACAGAAGCAGTAGCAGTGAAAGACTTTTTTTTTTTTAATATCTGGTACAGGTTGAATGGAAGGAAGAACTGTGACAAGCAAAGGGAAAAACCAAAGTGCAATGGCACACAATAAATGACTGTAATACTTAAATGTCTATATAAACAAAGATGAGCTTAATCTCTGTTTTGCCTCTCTCTTAAACTCCAGAGATCAAGCTAAGAACAGAAAAGCAATAATATTAACCCCTCACACACGGCCGACACTGCAATGTCTACACAGGCTGACTCATGGACATCACAAATTAGACTAAAACACGGAGCTCCAACATGTACACATAAAGTCTGGTGACCTGCAACCGAAAACAAAAGGCTGGCAATATAATATGAAATAACCATTCCATAAATGTATGGAATAACAGAAATTTAAGCATTTATCAACTGATATTTATGTTACCTTAGTAACATTGATGTTACAGGGAAAAAAAAACTCAGAAAAACAGATTTAAAGAATAATTTTGTAATGAAAGCTTGGTCTTTGGTCCTCTCTGAAGAAAAAAAAGATATTAGATAAATGTTTGTTATGATGTTGTGTTGTCATACTTACTTCTTAGCTTAATGCAAGTTTCAAATGTTGACTTTTCACCTTCTCCATAGATGACCTCACACCTATACTCTCCTTCATCAGTCCACTGAACATCTCTCAGTGTCAGAGACACGTTTCCTCTCTGGAGTTCCTCCATGATCAGACTCACTCTGCCCTCATAGCCCCTCCCCTCTCTCACCTCTCCATTCTTATACTGGTAAATACACTCTGTCCCCTTAAACCACCTGATCTCCATGGTAATAGCACTGGTTTCAGGAGACAGGTAACAGGGCAGAGTTCAGATGGTCTGATACAGTGAGTTCTATGGAAGTAGAAAAGTTTCCTAAACCCTAAAACAGGAATCAGTCCTAGAATTTCTGTGAAAAAAAGCAAAGACACACATTACAGCAGAGTTCATATGCTCTCTGATTCCCATGAGTAGAAAAACACTGTGTAATTATATTATCATCTTTTTATGTATGATTCTTTTTGTCTCTGAAAGTCATACACTGCTCACCAGCAGATCATCAGAACATTGATGACACAGAAAAAATGACTAAATTTTGTTTGACCACTTTTACAGCTGGTTTGTGTCACCTGTACACTGCTGTTTTCTACTGGGATGCAGTAACACTGGTAATAACTGGATTTTCTAAGAAAGCAATAATAAACGACACTATTTCCTCTCTCTCTCTCTCTCTCTCTCTCTCTCTCTCTCTCTCTCTCTCTCTGTCTCTCTCTCTCTCTCTGTCTCTGTCTCTGTCTCTGTCTCTCTCTCTCTCTCTCTCTGTCTCTCTCTCTCTCTGTCTCTGTCTCTGTCTCTCTCTCTCTCTCTCTCTCTCTCTGTCACACACACACACACACACACACACACACACTAGATCCCAGCTGATGTTTAAGTTACAGACTAAAAGTCCTTATGGTACTGAAGTGCTCAGAACAGCTGTGTGTGTGTGTTTGGACTGTAGATGACGCTGTGATATTGTGTTTAACAGCTCTGGAGGTGACTACAGTTATTGATTCTCTAAAATCCACTCACACATAAGAGATTAATAAGACTGAAAATAGGGTTATGAATAAGCTCAGGTGACTTCATCCCAAAACCCAGTGAAACAGAGTAAAGATAGAAGACAGTGGGTTTCACGCTCTATTTGCCATTAACTGGAAAAAAAAATATTACGCAGAATTCAGAGGCAATGGTTGAACACTTACCAGATTCACCTGACTTTGCCATTTTCACACCCTGCAATAAAGTGGATGAATAAAGTTGTATTTTGTTTTTCCAAATATCACCACATAGTATAATCACACTCCACCAGCACACAGCACATCACTTCTGAATATAACTTCAACAATCAGAATCATTTCCTGCAAGAAAGAAATTTGAGAATTCCCCCTTATACTTTGCAAGTTTGCTCTGTGCAGCTGTAAAGTGAGATCTGTCTCGATTGCACCTTTAGCTCCATTTACTACCTGTTATGTTTTAGGATGTTTCTGTTTGAACATGCAGAGACATTTACAGGCGAACTGATCTGCACTGTCTGTGGTAGGACCTATAACTTACGCCTTCTCTCTCTGACCTATATAGAGTTCACAGACTGCTGGTGCGACCACAACACATCCTGTTTTGCTTGATACTGACGCAAGACTCCCTTCATTGACTTCACATTTTCAGTAGAACTTTGGAATTTTAGAAGAAATTTTTATTTATCGATTTAGTCTTTCAATTATTGGTACTTTCAAGTGTTCCTTCACATATTCTTTCTTTCTCTCTTTCTTTCTTTCTTTCTTTCTTTCTTTCTTTCTTTCTTTCTTTCTTTCTTTCTTTCTTTCTCTCTTGTGTGGGGCCTTGTGTTAAAGGTATTTGTTATCTACGGCAGACAAGGTCAAAGGCCTTGTGGAGCATGGGTGTATCTTTGCATGAGAAATTGTTTTCTTTAGTCTTTAGTAACATCATGACTCAGCCTAGGTAACATCCTGTGCACAGTGAGTCTCCTCTCCTCTCCTCTCCTCTCCTCTCCTCTCCTCTCCTCTCCTCTCCTCTCCTCTCCTCTCCTCTCCTCTCCTCTCCTCTCTTCTCCTCTCCTCTCCTCTCCTCTCTGCTCCTGTTTCGACTATATCATCATTGAACTCCAATGAAGAAGACCACTCCTGTACCCGTTTACTATTTTTAACATTAAAAAACACTGACGCCCAACACCTTTCTTTCATTCATCACAAAAGTAAATAACTGTTTTGCAATCGTGTGTCATCCCCTTCTTCTCACTCCTCCTCCCCTAAACCAGTTGTTTTTTAGTTAGATTTACTTGGTTTAGGTTTGGTTTGAGTTATTTTTACTTTGTTTAGGTGAGGTTTGAGTTAGGTTTACTTTGGTAAGGTTAGGTTTGAGTTAGGTTTACTTTGTTTAAGTTTGGTTTGAGTTAGATTTACTTAGTTTAGGTTAGGTCTGAGTTAGGTTGACAATACAGGCATTAAGGTATGATGTACAATGGTTTGCATTCATCAGTAATAGAAATTTCTTCTATTATTGCTATTCTTATTCTTCTTATTATCCTTAATTTGTAATGCTTTTCAGAGTGCAGTGTTGTAGCTAGTGTGCTATGAGTATGTGACATTTGATTTTGATTGCATGTATTTTGTTATTCATTTGTGTCATGCACTGTGAATTGTTTCAATAAATGTGGTGTGATGATATCTCAAGACTTGTGAAGTGAGACAAGCAGCTGAATGAGTGATGCACACACTTATTACTGAGAGACATTATGATAATAATTGTAGTTGAATAGGTGATGCACACACTTATTACTGAGAGACATTATGATAATAATTGTAGTTGAATGAGTGATGCACACACTTATTACTGAGAGACATTATGATAATAATTGTAGTTGAATAGGTGATGCACACACTTATTACTGAGAGACATTATGATAATAATTGTAGTTGAATGAGTGATGCACACACTTATTACTGAGAGACATTATGATAATAATTGTAGTTGAATGAGTGATGCACACACTTATTACTGAGAGACATTATGATAATAATTGTAGTTGAATAGGTGATGCACACACTTATTACTGAGAGACATTATGATAATAATTGTAGTTGAATGAGTGATGCACACACTTATTACTGAGAGACATTATGATAATAATTGTAGTTGAATAGGTGATGCACACACTTATTACTGAGAGACATTATGAAAATAATTTTAGTTGAATAGGTGATGCACACACTTATTACTGAGAGACATTATGAAAATAATTGTAGTTGAATGAGTGATGCACACACTTATTACTGAGAGACATTATGATAATAATTGTAGCTGAATGAGTTATGCACACACTTATTACTGAGAGACATTATGATAATAATTGTAGTTGAATAGGTGATGCACACACTTATTACTGAGAGACATTATGATAATAATTGTAGTTGAATGAGTGATGCACACACTTATTACTGAGAGACATTATGATAATAATTGTAGTTGAATGGGTTATGCACACACTTATTACTGAGAGACATTATGATAATAATTGTAGTTGAATAGGTGATGCACACACTTATTACTGAGAGACATTATGATAATAATTGTAGTTGAATGAGTGATGCACACACTTATTACTGAGAGACATTATGATAATAATTGTAGTTGAATGAGTGATGCACACACTTATTACTGAGAGACATTATGATAATAATTGTAGTTGAATAGGTGATGCACACACTTATTACTGAGAGACATTATGAAAATAATTTTAGTTGAATAGGTGATGCACACACTTATTACTGAGAGACATTATGAAAATAATTGTAGTTGAATGAGTGATGCACACACTTATTACTGAGAGACATTATGATAATAATTGTAGCTGAATGAGTTATGCACACACTTATTACTGAGAGACATTATGATAATAATTGTAGTTGAATGAGTGATGCACACACTTATTACTGAGAGACATTATGATAATAATTGTAGTTGAATAGGTGATGCACACGCTTATTACTGGGAGACATTATGAAAATAATTGTAGTTGAATGAGTGATGCACACACTTATTACTGAGACATTATGATAATAATTGTAGTTGAATAGGTGATGCACACACTTATTACTGAGAGACATTATGATAATAATTGTAGTTGAATGAGTTATGCTCACACTTATTACTGAGAGACATTATGAAAATAATTGTAGTTGAATGAGTTATGCTCACACTTATTACTGAGACATTATGATAATAATTGTAGTTGAATAGGTGATGCTCACACTTATTACTGAGACATTATTAAAATAATTGTAGTTGAATAGGTGATGCACACACTTATTACTGAGAGACATTATGATAATAATTGGTTATTATCACAGTTTCCCTCTCCTACCAATCACTCCAAAGAGCATTTTTCTGAATAATGCATCACTACAGAGACTATAGACTAAAGTGTTTGAAATACAAAAGCTTTATTTCATCATTCATTGAGAGGCAACACAAAAGTATAAAATAAGACACAAAATTACACACATTAACACACCCAGTCAGATCATACCAGCACAAAAGTGATAAAAGTTTTACTCATGACCATATATGGACTGTCCTGTAACCATGGTAACAGTCCTGATCAAGGCTTCAGCCTATGACACCAATCCAGGTATAACATTTAGGAAATTACTTTGCATGAAATGTTCATGTGAAATTTGACCATACATTCAACTCAATAAACAAGAGGAAAGTTAACACACAATGACACCTGTGGACTGATGAAATATTAAAATACACAGCTGATGTCAGAGAAACACACACTGTATAGAAGAGTTTTTAAACCCTTTAAATATAAAAACTAAGTAACGTATTTACCACTTCAAGTCTGTCTGAGATACTGGACTGGACACTGTTTGTCAGTAAAACACATCTACAGTAAAACATCATGATTTACAAACACATACACTTCTGTGACTGAGTAGTATTTAATGGACTTATGTATCAGAGCATGAAATGCAATGTGTATTTGTAATTGAACATATTTAATTCCACTTCTCTTATCTTTGTCTGTTACTGTTCTGTTTCCTCACTGTTTATAGACTGGTTTATAGACTCACCTCTAATCTCTGCTCTACTCTGTACATGTGTGTCAGTTTGGTTCACAAGAGACATCATCAGCTGTCTCTCAGACTCACTTTACACATGTTACAATCTCAGCCTCTGATTGGATTTTGTTCTATCTGATCTGATTTGAATATGTACAGCATTAACTAATCACATTGTTGGTCCACTCTTGTTCTCGAGCTTTGATTGGTCAGCAACACCTCCATCAGTCTCTGTCACTGATCACAGGTTAAGATGTGTCAGTCAGTATCAGTCACTACAGTTTTCTCCTTATTCATCATCACCAGTGTCTGTGTCTCTGTTGTGATTAAACAGAGGTAGATCCACCTTCTCTCTGCTCTCTCTCTTCAGCATCTGAGTTTGGTTTACTGTCCTCTATATTCACTGAAAAAAAGAGTGGTAGGTCTGTTATGGGCAGAATTTAAACTTTACAGCCAAGTGAAAACTTCAGATGAGAGACATGCTAGTGAACTGTGAGATTGTGTTGACCAAATTCTGACCAAAGTTAGTGTAAAGATCAGGAAAGTGAGGAAAAGTCCGTGTAAAGATCAGGAAAGTGAGGAAAAGTCCGTGTAAAGATGAGGAAAGTGAGGAAAAGTCCGTGTAAAGATCAGGAAAGTGAGGAAAAGTCCGTGTAAAGATGAGGAAAGTGAGGAAAAGTCCGTGTAAAGATGAGGAAAGTGAGGAAAAGTCCGTGTAAAGATGAGGAAAGTGAGGAAAAGTCCATGTAAAGATCAGGAAAGTGAGGAAAAGTCCGTGTAAAGATGAGGAAAGTGAGGAAAAGTCCGTGTAAAGATGAGGAAAGTGAGGAAAAGTCCGTGTAAAGATGAGGAAAGTGAGGAAAAGGAGATGTACTTGGAGGACGTTCATCATCATTACTGTTTCTCCTCACAGGCAGGGGCCAAGAAGACCAACGACGACCTCCTGAAAGATATAAAAGGTTGTTTCTGTCGTTTCATATTACTGATCTACAGACTATTTTAGGTTAACTCTGACCGAATAATGACTGTAAAACATGAGCTGAAATGACGTTTCTATCGTCATTTGTGATATCAGTGATATCAGTCATGTCTGTTCACAAGAGTTCAGCGGAGGGTTTGTGTTCTGAGTCCAGAAGAGTTTCTCGCACTAATCACTGATTTATGAAAGTGTGACCAATAAAACAGTAACATGTAAAACACTTAATTAGTTGTTTAAAACAAACTATAACATTCTATTGTATCCTTGTATCATAAAGTAACAGACAGATCATTAACATTTATGACTATGGAGTTAACATAACTGTGTGGACTCAGTAATTATTTAATTAAAACAAACAATAACATTGTGTCATAACAATGAGATATGATGAAGAAGATAGTCAGTCATCATTAACATGTAAAACAACTGATACAATGACTTAAATAATGCATTCACTAGCATAAACTGTAGTGTAGTATTGTGTTGTATCTCATCATTTCAGTCAAACTATAACATTGTGTTGTATCATAACATACCCAGACAACAGTTGATTTCTGAAAGAAGATAACACAGATCCAGTCATCATTAACATGTAAGAGAGAGATAATATTAGTACATAAATAATGCACTGAGTCACTACAATGAGTTAAATAATGCATTAATTAGCATAAACTGTAGTATTGTGTTGTATCATACTTTTATCTGTCAGGATTACCATGTAGAACAGAGAGACAAAGACAACATGAGTGTGAGGAGTTAATTCAATTAATGAGTCAATTAACAAACTGTATCATAAAGATGACTGTGATCATTAACATGTCTGACTGGAGTTAATTAACTAAATAACAGACACTAAGACACTGTTTTATCACACCACTGTGTTCTATAAGTAAACATCTCTTCATAGAATGAATATAATGGTCATTATCACAAGATGAAAAGAGTGAACTGACACATACCTGTTGGCATAGGTGCTAGAAGGAAAAACAAAATGTGATTTGTTGAGATTATGTATAATGTACAATATAGAATATGTCAGTGAAAACTTAAAATAAAACACTCTCTCAATCCACTAGTCTCTGAACAGAAGAGTTTTATATGTCAGTATGTTGGACAATCTGTAAAACCCAAGGAGAGGCTGATGTGTATATTGTGGAGAAGGAGAGATGGAGTTGAGATTGTCTCTGTGACAAACTGTGATAGAATGGGAGACTTATGCTGGAGGAATAATAATAATGGTGATGTGATTTCTCTACTGACTGTTCTGTTATCACACTGACTAAAGGTCAGTCCTTCACAGTCTCTAATAAAGTGTTACATTCTGTTCTGGGACCAGGGGAAAGGGTTAAAGCAGCAGACAGTCAAACACTGTTTACATGAAAACACAAACATAAACATGGAGCCGATTCATTAATCCAACCTTGTGCTAGACACCTGAACCTAATAAACTGGCCACTGTGTGTCTATGTTCATATAGTATAATGCATTCTATCTACTCTATGTTCATAAACACTGATGTCATTGTGGTATTTTTACAGAATACTTACGTCTGACAATCAGGTGAGTATGTAATGTCACTTTCCTCTCCTCTCCATAGATGACCTCACACCTGTACTCTCCTCCATCAGTCCTCTGAACATCTCTCAGTGTCAGAGACACGTTTCCTCTCTGGAGTTCCCCCATGATCAGACTCACTCTGCCCTCATAGCCCCTCCCCTCTCTCACCTCTCCATTCTTATACTGGTAAATACACTCTGTCCCCTTAAACCAGCTGATCTCCATGGTAACAGCACTGGTTGCAGGGGACAGGTAACAGGGCAGAGTATCATCTTGACGTTCAGATGAGGTGAGCACATTAGGCCTGTGAGGGAAATGAAGAGGGAAGAAGAGGGAAGAAGAGCCTGGAGCTGGTCTCTGTTCTCCGGAGACCAGTTTAAATGTTTCTGTTTGAAGACAAAGTCATGAGTTTCTCATTAACATAGTCTCTTCCCATCTCTTTCTCTCTCTCTCTCTCTTTCACACACACACACACACACACATACACACACACACGCAAACATACAGGCAGTTTATTATCAGAGGAGATGCCAGTCAGTTTGAACATGCCACCACAGTACTGAAAGGAAAACGTTTTTCAACCTTCAGTTATAAACTAGGAGGTGAATGTGAGAGCATTATGCATGTGTGAGAGGTCAAACGGTGAATGTGAGAACACTGTGTGTGTGTGTGTGTGTGTGTGTGTGTGTGGCAGATAAAGTTTGAATTGTGGCCTTAATCCTTCCTCATAATAGACACTGAATATGGTATTCACCTTCTCTCTCCTCTCTCTCTTCATCATCATTGCCTGGTTTAATGTCCTCTTGATTCACTGAAAAATGAGAGGATGAAGTGACTGGCCTGTTATGGAAAAAGAATGAGCCAAATTCTTTACTAAGGAGAAATCAGCCCCTATACAGCGACCAAGTCCTTTTTAACAGTTTCACAGTCGATGCTTGGGTTCTGTGGATGACGTCACACACAGATCTCATAGAGTCTCATATTCAGGGTCCTACCTGACCCCAGTCTGACCAAACTGAGTGTAAAGTTCAGTGAGATGAGGAAGAGGAGACGTACTTGATGCATGAGTTATGTCTTCACTCCGCCTTCTCTTGTCTGGGCGCTGACGACCAGGATCTGAAAGACACAAAATGTACTGTACAGCGTCTGTTGTTTCATCATGTATTTTCTATATCATGACACAATGTTATGTTTCTGTACTAATTCAGACCTGATGGCGTGCTGGAATCTATGTTATATAACTGAAATACTTATTAAAATACATAAATATATACTTATTTTTATTTTTGTTCTTAACTTTGATTCACAGTTTCAGCCGTCCTGTTAGTATAATGAGTTAAATAATGCATTAATTAGCATAAACTGTAGCACTGTGTTTTATCATATCTAATACTGTCAGAATTAACATGTGATTGGGGGGGGGGGGTGTCTTAGGAGAGTCGGAGTTAATTAATTAGTTGTTTGAACAAACAATAACATTGCATTGTGTCATAAAACATACAGTAATGACATATGATGAAGAAGATAGCAGACGGCCAGTCATCATTAACATGTAAAACAACTGATACAATGACTTAAATAATGCATTCACTAGCATAAACTGTAGTGTAGTATTGTGTTGTATCTCATCATTTCAGTCAAACTATAACATTGTGTTGTATCATAACATATCCAGACAACAGTTGATTTCTGAAGAAGATAACACAGATCCAGTCATCATTAACATGTAAGAGAGAGATAATATTAGTACATAAATAATGCACTGAGTCACTACAATGAGTTAAATAATGCATTAATTAGCATAAGCTGTAGTATTGTGTTGTATCATACTTTTATCTGTCAGGATTACCATGTAGAACAGAGAGAGAAAGACAACATGAGTGTGAGGAGTTAATTCAATTAATGAGTCAATTAACAAACTGTATCATAAAGATGACTGTGATCATTAACATGTCTGACTGGAGTTAATTAACTAAATAACAGACACTAAGACACTGTTTTGTCACACCACTGTGGTCTATAAGTAAACATCTCTTCATAGAATGAATATAATGGTCATTATCACAAGATGAAAAGAGTGAACTGACACATACCTGTTGGCATAGGTGCTAGAAGGAAAAACAAAATGTGATTTGTTGAGATTATGTATAATGTACAATATAGAATATGTCAGTGAAAACTTAAAATAAAACACTCTCTCAATCCACTAGTCTCTGAACAGAAGAGTTTTATATGTCAGTATGTTGGACAATCTGTAAAACCCAAGGAGAGGCTGATGTGTATATTGTGGAGAAGGAGAGATGGAGTTGAGATTGTCTCTGTGACAAACTGTGATAGAATGGGAGACTTATGCTGGAGGAATAATAATAATGGTGATGTGATTTCTCTACTGACTGTTCTGTTATCACACTGACTAAAGGTCAGTCCTTCACAGTCTCTAATAAAGTGTTACATTCTGTTCTGGGACCAGGGGAAAGGGTTAAAGCAGCAGACAGTCAAACACTGTTTACATGAAAACACAAACATAAACATGGAGCCGATTCATTAATCCAACCTTGTGCTAGACACCTGAACCTAATAAACTGGCCACTGTGTGTCTATGTTCATATAGTATAATGCATTCTATCTACTCTATGTTCATAAACACTGATGTCATTGTGGTATTTTTACAGAATACTTACGTCTGACAATCAGGTGAGTATGTAATGTCACTTTCCTCTCCTCTCCATAGATGACCTCACACCTGTACTCTCCTCCATCAGTCCTCTGAACATCTCTCAGTGTCAGAGACACGTTTCCTCTCTGGAGTTCCCCCATGATCAGACTCACTCTGCCCTCATAGCCCCTCCCCTCTCTCACCTCTCCATTCTTATACTGGTAAATACACTCTGTCCCCTTAAACCAGCTGATCTCCATGGTAACAGCACTGGTTGCAGGGGACAGGTAACAGGGCAGAGTATCATCTTGACGTTCAGATGAGGTGAGCACATTAGGCCTGTGAGGGAAATGAAGAGGGAAGAAGAGGGAAGAAGAGCCTGGAGCTGGTCTCTGTTCTCCGGAGACCAGTTTAAATGTTTCTGTTTGAAGACAAAGTCATGAGTTTCTCATTAACATAGTCTCTTCCCATCTCTTTCTCTCTCTCTCTCTCTTTCACACACACACACACACACACATACACACACACACGCAAACATACAGGCAGTTTATTATCAGAGGAGATGCCAGTCAGTTTGAACATGCCACCACAGTACTGAAAGGAAAACGTTTTTCAACCTTCAGTTATAAACTAGGAGGTGAATGTGAGAGCATTATGCATGTGTGAGAGGTCAAACGGTGAATGTGAGAACACTGTGTGTGTGTGTGTGTGTGTGTGTGTGTGTGGCAGATAAAGTTTGAATTGTGGCCTTAATCCTTCCTCATAATAGACACTGAATATGGTATTCACCTTCTCTCTCCTCTCTCTCTTCATCATCATTGCCTGGTTTAATGTCCTCTTGATTCACTGAAAAATGAGAGGATGAAGTGACTGGCCTGTTATGGAAAAAGAATGAGCCAAATTCTTTACTAAGGAGAAATCAGCCCCTATACAGCGACCAAGTCCTTTTTAACAGTTTCACAGTCGATGCTTGGGTTCTGTGGATGACGTCACACACAGATCTCATAGAGTCTCATATTCAGGGTCCTACCTGACCCCAGTCTGACCAAACTGAGTGTAAAGTTCAGTGAGATGAGGAAGAGGAGACGTACTTGATGCATGAGTTATGTCTTCACTCCGCCTTCTCTTGTCTGGGCGCTGACGACCAGGATCTGAAAGACACAAAATGTACTGTACAGCGTCTGTTGTTTCATCATGTATTTTCTATATCATGACACAATGTTATGTTTCTGTACTAATTCAGACCTGATGGCGTGCTGGAATCTATGTTATATAACTGAAATACTTATTAAAATACATAAATATATACTTATTTTTATTTTTGTTCTTAACTTTGATTCACAGTTTCAGCCGTCCTGTTAGTATAATGAGTTAAATAATGCATTAATTAGCATAAACTGTAGCACTGTGTTTTATCATATCTAATACTGTCAGAATTAACATGTGATTGGGGGGGGGGGTGTCTTAGGAGAGTCGGAGTTAATTAATTAGTTGTTTGAACAAACAATAACATTGCATTGTGTCATAAAACATACAGTAATGACATATGATGAAGAAGATAGCAGACGGCCAGTCATCATTAACATGTAAAACAACTGATACAATGACTTAAATAATGCATTCACTAGCATAAACTGTAGTGTAGTATTGTGTTGTATCTCATCATTTCAGTCAAACTATAACATTGTGTTGTATCATAACATATCCAGACAACAGTTGATTTCTGAAGAAGATAACACAGATCCAGTCATCATTAACATGTAAGAGAGAGATAATATTAGTACATAAATAATGCACTGAGTCACTACAATGAGTTAAATAATGCATTAATTAGCATAAGCTGTAGTATTGTGTTGTATCATACTTTTATCTGTCAGGATTACCATGTAGAACAGAGAGAGAAAGACAACATGAGTGTGAGGAGTTAATTCAATTAATGAGTCAATTAACAAACTGTATCATAAAGATGACTGTGATCATTAACATGTCTGACTGGAGTTAATTAACTAAATAACAGACACTAAGACACTGTTTTGTCACACCACTGTGGTCTATAAGTAAACATCTCTTCATAGAATGAATATAATGGTCATTATCACAAGATGAAAAGAGTGAACTGACACATACCTGTTGGCATAGGTGCTAGAAGGAAAAACAAAATGTGATTTGTTGAGATTATGTATAATGTACAATATAGAATATGTCAGTGAAAACTTAAAATAAAACACTCTCTCAATCCACTAGTCTCTGAACAGAAGAGTTTTATATGTCAGTATGTTGGACAATCTGTAAAACCCAAGGAGAGGCTGATGTGTATATTGTGGAGAAGGAGAGATGGAGTTGAGATTGTCTCTGTGACAAACTGTGATAGAATGGGAGACTTATGCTGGAGGAATAATAATAATGGTGATGTGATTTCTCTACTGACTGTTCTGTTATCACACTGACTAAAGGTCAGTCCTTCACAGTCTCTAATAAAGTGTTACATTCTGTTCTGGGACCAGGGGAAAGGGTTAAAGCAGCAGACAGTCAAACACTGTTTACATGAAAACACAAACATAAACATGGAGCCGATTCATTAATCCAACCTTGTGCTAGACACCTGAACCTAATAAACTGGCCACTGTGTGTCTATGTTCATATAGTATAATGCATTCTATCTACTCTATGTTCATAAACACTGATGTCATTGTGGTATTTTTACAGAATACTTACGTCTGACAATCAGGTGAGTATGTAATGTCACTTTCCTCTCCTCTCCATAGATGACCTCACACCTGTACTCTCCTCCATCAGTCCTCTGAACATCTCTCAGTGTCAGAGACACGTTTCCTCTCTGGAGTTCCCCCATGATCAGACTCACTCTGCCCTCATAGCCCCTCCCCTCTCTCACCTCTCCATTCTTATACTGGTAAATACACTCTGTCCCCTTAAACCAGCTGATCTCCATGGTAACAGCACTGGTTGCAGGGGACAGGTAACAGGGCAGAGTATCATCTTGACGTTCAGATGAGGTGAGCACATTAGGCCTGTGAGGGAAATGAAGAGGGAAGAAGAGGGAAGAAGAGCCTGGAGCTGGTCTCTGTTCTCCGGAGACCAGTTTAAATGTTTCTGTTTGAAGACAAAGTCATGAGTTTCTCATTAACATAGTCTCTTCCCATCTCTTTCTCTCTCTCTCTCTCTTTCACACACACACACACACACACATACACACACACACACGCAAACATACAGGCAGTTTATTATCAGAGGAGATGCCAGTCAGTTTGAACATGCCACCACAGTACCGAAAGGAAAACATTTTTCAACCTTCAGTTATAAACTAGAAGGCGAATGTGAGAGCATTATGCATGTGTGAGAGGTCAAATGGTGAATGTGAGAACACTGTGTGTGTGTGTGTGTGTGTGTGTGTGTGTGTGTGTGGCAGATAAAGTTTGAATTGTGGCCTTAATCCTTCCTCATAATAGACACTGAATATGGTATTCACCTTCTCTCTCCTCTCTCTCTTCATCATCATTGCCTGGTTTAATGTCCTCTTGATTCACTGAAAAATGAGAGGATGAAGTGACTGGCCTGTTATGGAAAAAGAATGAGCCAAATTCTTTACTAAGGAGAAATCAGCCCCTATACAGCGACCAAGTCCTTTTTAACAGTTTCACAGTCGATGCTTGGGTTCTGTGGATGACGTCACACACAGATCTCATAGAGTCTCATATTCAGGGTCCTACCTGACCCCAGTCTGACCAAACTGAGTGTAAAGTTCAGTGAGATGAGGAAGAGGAGACGTACTTGATGCATGAGTTATGTCTTCACTCCACCTTCTCTTGACTGGGCGCTGACGACCAGGATCTGAAAGATAGAAAATGTACTGTACAGCGTCTGTTATGTCATTATTGGCTACTGTGTTACATCATAACACGTTACCTTTCTTTACTAACTGAGATCTGATGGAGTGCTAGCATCAATATTATATAACTAATATATAACTAATATGTTCAATGCATAAATATGTCCTTATTTTTTCTTCTTTTTCCTAACTTTCATAGCCTAACTTTCATAGCCTAATGTTCTTAGCCTAACTTTCATAGTCTAACTTTCATAGCCTAACTTTCATAGCCTAATGTTCTTAGCCTAACTTTCATAGTCTAACTTTCATATCCTAACGTTCATATCCTAACTTTCATAGCCTAACTTTCATAGCCTAACTTTCATATCCTAACTTTCATAGTCTAACTTTCATAGTCTAACTTTCATATCCTAACTTTCATAGTCTAACTTTCATAGTCTAACTTTCATAGCCTAACGTTCATAGTCTAACGTTCATAGATTACCTAACATAGCATAACTTTCTAATCTGAACAGTCTTGGTGACAAAAGACAAAGAGTGTTACAACTCTAGTGTTCAATCCTTTAAAATCTCTATGTGCACACTTAAGTTTAATCCCACATTTGTCCCAGCTCTGTGAACAGAAGAGTTTTACTCATTGAAAAGCCCCATTACACAAACTGCGTGCAGTTCCTAAAAATGTTTTTAGAATGGATAGTGAAAAAAATTGTTTTAGTCTCCGTCACAACTGTGACCCGTGGGAAACTACAGAGACAGAATTTGCATCGGTTGCTAAATGAGACCCAGAAGCATCAGCACCTCCCTGCGCAGCTGGATCATGGACTTCCTGACGGGCAGACCCTCGGCAGGTCGGCAAGGTCACCTCCTCTACACTGACACTCAGCACTGGTGCCCCCCCAGAGATGCCCCCCCCCCCCCCCGCTGTTCTCCCTGTTCACCCACGACTGCACAACCACACACAGCTCCAGCACTGTCATCAGGTTCGCTGATGACGCCACCCTGATCGGCTGCATCACTGACGGTGATGAGTCTAAATACAGAGCTGAGGTGAGAGCCCTGACATCGTGGTGTTAGCACAACGACCTCCTGCTCAACGTCAGCAAGACCAACGAGCTGATCGTGGACTACAGGAGGTTTCAAGGAGGGGGGCGCGCCCCGGTCCGCATTGGGGGTACAGCAGTGGAGAGGGTCAGCAACTTCAGATTCCTGGGGATTAACATGAGCGAGGATCTGAGTTGTTCACACCAGACAGGTGTGGTCGTGAAGGCAGCGAGACAGCAACTCTTCTTCCTCCAGTGACTGAAGGGGTTCAACATGGACCACAGGATACTCACTAGCTTTTACAGGTGTACCATAGAGAGTATCCGGACCGGTAGCATCACAGCCTTGTACGGACGCTGCACCGCCCACGACCGCAAAGCTCTGCAGAGGGTGGTCAGATCAGCGCAGCGCATTACCAGGAATGAGCCGCCAGTCATCCAGGACCTCTACAGCCAGCGCTGCAGGAGGAAGGCACAGCGGATCCTCACTGACCCCAGTCATCCAGGACCTCTACAGCCAGCGCTGCAGGAGGAAGGCACAGCGGATCCTCACTGACCCCAGTCATCCAGGACCTCTACAGCCAGCGCTGCAGGAGGAAGGCACAGCGGATCCTCACTGACCCCAGTCATCCAGGACCTCTACAGCCAGCGCTGCAGGAGGAAGGCACAGCGGATCCTCACTGACCCCAGTCATCCAGGACCTCTACAGCCAGCGCTGCAGGAGGAAGGCACAGCGGATCCTCACTGACCCCAGTCATCCCAGCCATAGTCTATTCAGGCTCCTGCCATCCGGCAGACGGGACAGGAGCATCCGGACCCGTACCAGCAGGTTCAGAGACAGCTTTCTCCCCCCAAACAATCAGACTCCTGAACCACTGACACTACACATGCACACACTCCATACACACACATTACACATGTCACTGTGCTTGGGCCCTCAGGACTGAGCACTGTGTACATTGCTGACATCAGCCACTTTATTTCAAGATTGCACTGTATACCTGCCCCATTACTCTCACTGTATACCTGCCCCATTACTCTCACTGTATACCTGCCCCATTACACTCACTGTATACCTGCCCCATTACTCTCACTGTATACCTGCCCCATTACTCTCACTGTGTACCTGCCCCATTACTCTCACTGTATACCTGCCCCATTACTCTCACTGTATACCTGCCCCATTACTCTCACTGTATACCTGCCCCATTACTCTCACTGTGTACCTGCCCCATTACTCTCACTGTATACCTGCCCCATTACTCTCACTGTATACCTGCCCCATTACTCTCACTGTATACCTGCCCCATTACTCTCACTGTATACCTGCCCCATTACTCTCACTGTATACCTGCCCCATTACTCTCACTGTGTACCTGCCCCATTACTCTCACTGTATACCTGCCCCATTACTCTCACTGTTTACACTGTTTTGCACTTGCACTTTGAAAATTAAAAGATGCTGGAGGGAAAAACACGATGTAATTTGTCTGAAATGATCCACTAGTCTCTGAACAGAATTTTATTATTTATTGTCTATTATGAGGAATGATTAAGGGCATATATCAGAGTTTGCCTCCAACACACAGACACACACACACACACACAATCATATAATTATTTGGGGAGACACCAGTCAATTTGAACATGCCACCACAGTACTAAAAGGAAGGGTCTTTATGCCACCGTCAATTATACACTGAGAGGTGAATATGAAAGCATTGTGTGTGTGATATATGCACTTAATCCTCCCTCATAATAGACACTGAATATGGTATTTACCTTCTCTCTCCTCTCTCTCTTCATCATCATTGCCTGGTTTAATGTCCTCTTGATTCACTGAAAAAAGGAGATGAAGAGAATGACTGGCCTGCTTTGGGGAAAATCTGAGGCGAATTCATATCTTTACTTAGGAGAAATTAGCCCCTGTGTGACTGAGTCTGTGTGAAGTTTGCATTTTCTCCCCAATGTCTGTGTGGGTTTCCTCTGGGAGCTCCGGTTTCCTCCCACAGTCCAAAGACATGCAAGTTAGGTGAACTGGAGACACTAAATTGCCCCTAAGTATGAATGTGTGTGTGAGAGTGTGTTTGTCTGTGTGTCTGCCCTGCGATGGACTGGTGACCTGTCCAGGGTGTTTCCCAGCTTTTTGCCCTATGAGCACTGGGATAGGCTCCAGCACCCCCCGCGACCCTAATTAAGATAAGCGGCTGAGATAGTGAGTGAGTGAGCACTCGGGTTCTCTGGATGACGTCACGCATAGATCTCGTTAACTTCTCTCTCCGCCTTTTGGCATAAAGTGGATGGTGTTGACAATGATATTCTGAGAGCCAAAAGCCCCGCCTCTCCCCAGGTGCAGACTGGTTTTATATTATTCTTGGCGATTTCGCACAAATCAGGAAAAAATGCAACAGTATGTTTGTGAAACTATATAGTCACAGTATTATGAATGAATTGTAGTTTACTTGGTAGCATTTCGTAATGCGACTGATTTTATTAATCGCATTAGTACTGTACAAAGTTAGAGGTGCGCTATTTGATAGATTCCCCCACTCCCTCTCGGGCTTCCAGTGGGGACACCTGAGGTCAACCGAACCCCGCCCCTCCCCCTCCCCATCTGGTACTTCTGAGTGGGAGTCCTTCCCAGGCAGTAGCCTACCTAACTCAAAAACCAGAATCATTGACCCCACGGTGACACGATGTCTTTGACGTGATGTGCAAGTAAGCGACAGAAAACCGATCGCGCCAATGTCACCATTCCGATTTTTTTTTTTTTTTTTGTGCGGACGCCCTGTGCGCCTGCCCATGTCGCCCATGCATAAATCCGCCCCTGCTACTGTGTCATATCACAACACAGTGTTATGTGTCTTTACAAATGAAGATCTGACGGAGAGCTGGCATCAGTGTTATGTAAAATAGGCTAAATAGGCTACATGTCAAAATGCAGAAATGTGTCGTTTGTCTTCGTTTTCTCAACTTTGATTTAGAGTTTCAGGCCACCCTACCGACAGCTACAACTGAAATTGACGTTGGCCTTTTTTCATGGGATATAAAAGCGCGCACTGCACTTTTGTCTTAAAGCCAAAATTCAGCCACAAAGCACGAATCAAGCGCGTAGCCTACCTCTCTAATCTAAACGTTCTTGGCGACAAAAGTACGAGCCTTGTTTGAGTATATGGAGTTAAATAATGTATTAATTACCATAAACTATCGTACAGTGCTGTAATGACACAGTTACTCTCATCAATAACATTTATTATACGGTTCCTCAGAATGCTGCAGAAAATTCCCTCCGACTGAATGCGCCACCTCAACGTTAGGAGGCCCGATATCTCTTGATAATGACCGCTGAACAAAATCAGTAACCGCTGCCACTGGCAACGGGTTTTGTGCTTCTGATTCACTTCTTTCATTTCATTCCGCAAGTATTCCGTTCACTTATCGTAACGGAAATTCATAGTAATTTGTGACTCTAGGGTATGTCCAACAAGACGCCAAAATGCTTCTGCGGACAATCAAAGACAAGAAATGAATGCGGACATCAACTTCAGCTTCCCCTGAGATGTGCCATAGATTCTCTCAAACTGCACCAGTAAAGGAGGCATTCAATTTAATATCAATAAACAGAATGCTTAGTCTATTAATCTGCAACAAATTGACGAGTCTGCCGGTAGCCTGACACGCAACACCTGCACCTGACATATGCTCTTAATCCTCCCTAATAATAGACACTAAATATGGCATTCACCTTCTCTCTCCTCTTTCTCTTCATCATCATTGCCTGGTTTAATGTCCTCTTGATTCACTGAAAAAAAAAGAAATTGAAGAGAGTGACTGGTCTGCTTGGGGAAAAGTTTGAATTCATATTTTTCCTGAGGAGAAATTAGCCCCTGTACTGTAACTAAGTTGTTTTTAACACAGATTCACAGTTTATGGTCGGGCTCTCTGGATGACGTCACGCATATGTCTCGTAGAGTCTAATATTCAGGGTCCTACCTGACCCCAGTCTGACCAAACTGAGTGTAAAGTTGAGTGAAGTGAGGAAGAGGAGGCGTACTTGATGTATGAGTTATGTCTTCACTCCGCCTTCTCTTGACTGGGCGTTGACGACCAGGATCTGAAAGATACAAAATGTACAGCGTCTGTAGTTCCATTTTATTGTGTTATATCACAACACAGTGTTATGTTTCTTTACTAATGAAGTATTAACGGAGAGCTGGCATCAATAACGTAATATCGGCCTTTTCATGGAATGCGAAAGAATGCAAGAGTGCTTATTGCACTTGTGTTTTAAAGCGAAAATTTGGCCACGAAAGCACCACACATAAACTCAACATAAAATTCGTCGCCTAACTTTCTAATCTAAAAGTTCTTGGCCACAGAAAGCGTTACGACCCTTGTTCAATTATTTAATATGCAAACACAAACATAAAACGTCTGTATAAATGCTTTATAACCTCTTTTTCCTTTGAAGATGTCTGTTCAGGTTCACCAGTCCCTCTCCAGACGATGCCACGGCCAACAGATCTAAAAACGATTCCTTGATGTACGGAACCACAGTCTCACAGTGACTTCATACGACTCCTGAACTCTGCTGAATGGACTCAACAGAATCAATAGAACCGACAAAAAAATCTTTGTCTTTGAGTAATCTGTTTAGCACCTGTTGTAAATTACTTCTGCGGTGTGGAACTACAGCGTTTGCGGAAAATCAGCGTTTGCGGCTAAATTTGGTATGAATTTCAAAATAAAAGATATTTTAGAGCCGTTGATTTGGGACACGAAAAAACCACAAAAGTGACTAAAAAGACAACATCTCAAATTAAGTACATTTCTCTCTCTCTCTCCCTCTCTCTCTCTATATATAGACCTATGTGTATATATATATATTTAAAACAGCCTACAAAGGCTTTTGAAAATAATTCAAATAATAAAGAAGAACTTTAATAGCCCACACATCATATTCCACATGTAGTGACTGAGTATATCTTGCAGTGAAAATGAAAACTTGTGCACCCTCAATATGGGGGTATTTTCTACATTATAATCTACATTAAATGACCTTTCAGAAAATGTGCAGATACTGAGGCCTGAATTGCCTTTGTAGTAACCATAAGTTTGCGGTCATAAATTTATTAATACATTCATCGATTCGCAGCTTTTCATTATTCGTATATAATAATTTAATGTGTTTAAATGTTACCTCACAAATTGATGCTGTTTTATCCGCACTTCTGTCTGTCGTTCTGCGAAGTCCATATCGAGGCATACGACCAACAATGAGCAAAATAATGATTTAATATGGGAGGTGCAAAGTGCACATTGTTATGAAATTCCATCTCTGCTTGTATTTTAACACTGTTGAAATACATAAGAATACATGAAATACATATTTTAACACTGTTAAAATACATAAGAATACATGAAATACATATTTTAACACTTTTGAAATACATAAGAATACATGAAATACATATTTTAACACTGTTGAAATACATAAAAATACATGAAACACATATTTTAACACTGTTGAAATACATAGGACACAAAAACTTTATGGTCTTTGCTGGAAATTCACTGAGGAAACTATCCACAGTTAGAATCAGAACTGGTGGTCACACCTGTGCGACCTGAGTGGCAGGCGCCAGCAGCAGGGGCTTCATGCATAGCACAGGGGCAGCCGTGGTCTAAAGGGTAGAGAACCGGACTTGTGACTGGAGGGTTGCTGATTCGATTCCCAGGCCCAACATCCATGGCTGTGTGCCCTTGAGCAAGGCACTTAGCCATAATGCTCCCCGGGCGCTCACCAAGGAGGCTGCCCACTGCTCCTGCGTCCGGTGTGTGTTCACTACTGGTGTGTTGGATGGGTTAAATGCCAAGGACAAATTCACTGCTCACAGTGTGCATGTGCAATCACAGAAACTTAACTTAATATTCTGTTTCCACTCTGGGTGTTTTTTTTTTAGTTACTATTTATTTTTTCAAAAGGGAACGGTGTAAAACAAGCTTTACGTGTCGGTGATGAGGAGCATGTAGCCTGTAACGGTTCTTTTGTTTTACTTGGCGTGAGGGCATAAATACTGTTGTTATTGATCAAGAGGCGTTGCAGGTGAATTATTTGTGTCTCCTCTCATGCATTCACAGGCACAGGCTAAATTTAAGAGTATTAAAAAAACCACAAAAATAGGCCTACAACATTTTTTACATTCTTAAATTTAGTTACAGCGGTTGAAGTCCATAGGTTATTTGTTACCGAGGACATCAGCAAAGTTTCACTGTGGGCCTGTGTGTGTGAGTGTGTGTGTGTGTCATTTGTCCAAGCAATTAGTCTACCAGTCATCGCACATAATATTAATTTGATATTAATTTAATTATTTAAATATATATTTTTGAGGGCATCAGAAAATGGTTTGAGTTCCAGGGCTGAGACAGAATGTTCTAAGTACCATTGTTAACACTGTACTACATTACAGAGAAATACAAACCGCAATAATAAGCCTTTAAAACATGAATTTCACAAGCAAGCTAACCGCCTGTTAACAACAATGCTAATGGCAAAAGCGATAATGATTGTGAATGTGTGTAAAGTCATAATATTTCAAGAAAAATAGTAATACTACAAGAATAAAGTCATCATTTTACGAGAAAAAATCATAATTTTACGAGAGGATAATCGTAAGATTTTGAAAAATATCCACACTTTTTGGGAAAATATATTATCCGCCACAGTTTCTTGCACAATCTTTCTTGCACAAAAGTCCTGATACTTATGATAATGTGGTGCTGATGTGCCAAAAGATGAAGCACTTCGTTATAAGTGAAACATGTAGTAAAGTATAATTTCACAAGATGCTCCATGTTCCTCATTTTAACGCAGGCGGAAGGCTGCTCTTCTGATATTTCCCCTCTAATATAACACGTAGCCTAAAATTACGACTTTATTCTCGTAATATTATGACTTTCTTCATGTTAAATAATAACTTTAATACAACCAAAAAGCAACTTAAATGCAGCCAATTTACAATTGTGGCTTTTGTGTGGCAGCACAACCCCCCCCCCCCCCATTCCAGATGCCTTCCCCTGCCATGAGAAGAACCTTATACAACACAGTTAGGAACTTCAGCTGTGGGGTGGATCTGAAGCCTGGATTGGAAGAATCTTATACAACAAAGTTAGGAACTTCAGCTGTGGAGTGGATCTGAAACCTGGATGATGGTGTGAAACACTTCACCAAATTAATATGAGAACTACCAGAGAACTACCAAATTAATATGATGCACAAAGGAGGAAACAGAGTGAAACGCAAAGTTTGTCAAGGCGACTGATCACAGTCATACGTTTAATTTATTAACCACAAATCACACGACACAGTGAAGCAATAGAACAGATAAAACAACAGAACATACTGCATCATGAATTTCCCTGTCAAACTATGCATCAGTACAGGACATATACAAGAGAGAGTGCTCCTGTGAATATTAGATATGCACCTCCCCTAAAATGGACAGTCATTATAACAGTACGGAATCAGTGTGGACAGTTATCATAACAGTGTGGAAACAGTGTGGGCAGTCATTATAACACTGTGGAAACAGTGTGGACAGTCATTATAACAGTACGGAAAAAGTGTGGACATTCATTATAACAGTGTGGAAACAGTGTGAACAGTTATTATAACAGTGTGGAAACAATGTGGACATTCATTATAACAGTGTGGAAACAGTGTGGACAGTCATTATAATAGTATGGAAACAGTGTGGACAGTCATTATAACAGTATGGAAACTTTGTGGACAGTCATTATAACAGTATGGAATCTTTGTGGGCAGTCATTATAACAGTATGGAATCTTTGTGGGCAGTCATTATAACAGTATGAAAACAGTGTGGACAGTCATTATAACAGCATGGAAGCAATGTGTATCAGTCTTGACCTTTGTCTAGTCTCCAGTTTCTGAGTTAACTGTCTCTTTCTCCTCCAGATCCTCATTCTCTTCATCACTCTTTCTCCTTTTCCGTATGCCTGACTTCAGGGGTGGACAGTAACGGAGTACATTTACTTGAGTACTGTACTTAAGTACATTTTTCGAGTATCTGTACTTTACTTGAGTGTTATTTGTTTTGGAAACTTATGACTTTTACTCCACTACATTTGAAATATAAACATTGTACTTTTCACTCCACTACATTTCTATGAAAGTTCTCATTACTTGTTACTTTAACGCATAGCTAATGAATTTTCTTTTCTAAAATGCGATAGGCCATATTGTGTTCATCACAGGGGAAAAACTAATCACAGTAAACTACTCCAATGCTGTCAGTCAAGTGCATGATGCATTTTTTTTAACAACTGAACTTGGCGGTTTTGCTAATGGCTACTACAATGGAAGATAAAGATGATAAAGATAAAGGTTCCTCACCAGAGCAGCCATGGCCATATCTTAAGTCCATGTCTGAGATTTTTGAAATCAACTGGTTTCCAAGCTAATTGCTCCCCGTATGCGTATGGAAACCAGTTGGCTTGAAAACCATTTGGGGCATAACACCAGGTCCTGTGTGAATCCACTGCTGATGCATACTAATAGTTAGCTAGCAAAAATGCCGAGTTAACGTTAATGACAAAAATCCTTTCAGAAATATATGTTTTAATCTTGTCAGGTAAACACAGTAATATTTGTAAGGTCAGCGGATTCAGTTGCCTGTTTAATTTAAAGCGGTAGACAGGGGCTTGACTGTTATGTGTCATCTGAAGACAGATCTAATTGTAACCCTCTGTCTGAACAGCCCTTCAGTGAAATCCTTCTCTAATGATGAATCAGCGTGTTGTTATTTTAATATTAGAGATGTTATGTCTGTGTGTCCATACAATATCCATACATGAGAATCTAAACAACCAAACATCTCTGTCTGTTTCAGGAGCTTATACTGGTTTATGACAATGGGATGTAATCAGTAGGTGATTTGAGACCAGTAATGAAGTGACCCTGTGGATATTGTTAGAAAAAATGTTATTCCTCTGTATGAAATAAGTAGTGATCATGCTCTTACTATGTGCAAATAATGATCAAGTAGAAGTTCAACTAAAGGGCATTTAAACTTTGTTGAATGAAGAAGTGAAAAGAAGAACATGACCTGGGGCTATGAAGGGTCAACTAATCGCAAGCTATTAGAAGGTATTGAAAACAGGTAGTGAAACTGTCACAAGATTATAACCGTGTTGTACGCATTAAACATGCTCCGCCTAAGAAGCAATATAACCGCTTTTGAGGGAATAAATACTGCACCCGACTAAGGAGAGACAGCACAACTCACGACTGTGATACCTGACTGTATGGCTTTGTGACTTGTCTTCTGGCAGCCAGAAATAAACTACTTACTCTGACTTCGGAAGATCTGTGTGTCATTTTGTTAAATTACTCTAACAATATATTTACTACATTATAGTTCACTTGCTCATGGGTTTACATTTGAGTGCATACACACCTGTAGAGTTCTGTAATGGAGACAGTGGACTGATGCTCTCCTGTGGTACTTTTTACTGGAACTGTAGCTGCTTGTTTGCAATTTTCTCTTTGATGGTCATGTTTTTTGACTGTCTTTTTTGTCGTCCTGTTTCCATTTTCGCCACTGTCTTGTCTATCTCCTTTGGTAGGTACTTGCTTTTTTCCAGTTTAACTGTAAACAGAGTGTCATTATTGTCCACTTTGTACCGGAATATGGCGTAAGTATATTATAAAATAAATGTCAAGGACATTGAAAAATCTGGAGCATATATATATATATATATATATATATATATATATATATATATATATAGCTCTTTTAAAATATTTTCATCAGGTTGTTTGAAATTACATTTCATTTTCAACCAGCTGTGTTTCTGTTATGTTCCACACCTGTAATCTATGAAATAATCAGTTCGAAGTTTAAAACCCCACTGTTACAATGGTAATTGTTTGAGTAATTTAGCAATGTAAGGTTACTATCTAAAAGTGAACGATAATTTGCATTCTCAAAATGAGAAAAACAGGCAAGCTCCTCCTGTCCTCATCCAGAGGCCAGGCAAAGCAGGCCAGCAACCATTGCCTTATGCACTGACTCACTGATTCACTGCATATTACAGAACCATAGCCATATGCACTGATTCACTGAGTCACTGCATTTTACAGAACCATAGCCATATGCACTGATCCACTGAGTCACTGCATATTACAGAACCATAGTCATATGCACTGATTCACTGAGTCACTGCATATTACAGAACCATAGCCATACACACTGATTCACTGAGTCACTGCATACTACAGAACCATAGCCATATGCAGTGATTCACTGAGTCACTGCATATTACAGAACCATAGTCATATGTACTGATTCACTGAGTCACTGCATATTACAGAACCATAGTCATATGTACTGATTCACTGAGTCACTGCATATTACAGAACCATAGTCATATATACTGATTCACTGAGTCACTGCATATTACAGAACTGGATTCTTCACAGACTTCAGTTATTACTAATAGTGATTGTGTGGATGCATTTCTCAAAAAATGATATTTTCAAAAAATATAACACATCACCTCTAACAGAAATACGTCCACCGAAACATCTATATTTGTATTTCAAACTGAGGCATTGATTTCAAAACTTCAAAAATTTAAAAAGCATTCTTGAACTTGAGAATATGTATAATTCAGCCAAATGTTAACTCAGTCAAAACCAGAGTATTCATCATTTAAACAGTTGTTCACTAAATTAAGGATTAATATATGCTGAAAACAATCAACAGTGTTGGACACAGCTAAACAATGATTAACATATTAGCTGAAAATATGACACTTTTAATTGCTATCAGGCAATCAAGAAAAACTGTAAATTCATAATTTTCCATCTGGATTCTCCTCTCAAAGTTACTCACACAGTGCCCTGACTGATGCCTCCATCTTCTCTGCTGATAATTGTTTCTCCCCTGAAAGAACATGGACAAGAACAGTGATCATATTTCAGGCATTATAACAGGCATATTCCAGTGTATTGAAGGTGTTTTTTTTCTTAGTTAAAAAGAATGATTTAAAACATATGTATGACCAGAGATATGTCATTACAATTCAATTCTGCCAAAGATTGGTTTTTCTTTTCTCTCTTTTTTTTTTTTTTGGGGCAAAACCTTTCTCTAAACTTGTAAAAAAAATGGTTTAATCTCTGTACTGCTGTGTTTTCTGCTCATAAACACAGTAAAACACAGAGAAAGGGTTCGGAATATCATCAAAACCACTGAAATGATTCACTGAATGAAATTAAAAAGAGGTATGGTAATGCTGCAGCCATGGAGAGAACTCCAATCAGAAATGCAAGAGAATTCAACAGAAACTTCAAAAGCAGTTCTCTTGCCTTTACTGCATGGTGAGTTTGATGTGGAGAGTTTCTCTGGTCAGGCACACATCAAAATTAAATAACGGTTTGCTTTGAAAAGTGCTTACGCCCTCTGGTGCATGCATCTGTGTAACGCACAAAAGAAGAGGATATGACTTACTTTGTTCTGGGTCCATCTGGAATATACCTGTGCACCAATAAAACAGAGAGGACTGAGAGTTAAACAGAGGGACAAGGGGAAAAAGACAGAGAGGACTGAGACTTAAACAGAGGGACAAGGGGAAAAAGATTGAGAGTTAAACAGAGGGACAAGGGGAAAAAGACAGAGAGGACTGAGAGTTAAACAGAGGGACAAGGGGAAAAAGACAGAGAGGACTGAGAGTTAAACAGAGGGACAAGGGGAAAAGACTGATGGCTAACGTTGTGTAACACATATGGGCCATGGTCTTTTTTTCAGTAAATGTCCATCAGAAATGATAATTTCACACTCTGAGGATTTTTGTTAATAGACAGGACTAGAAAATGACATTTGTTTCAGTATTTCAGCATTTTTCGACGACAGTAATTTTAGGCAAGTTTGAAACATGCCATAAACAGAGCAGATCTTGAGCAGGTGTATCCAGGGAGTAGGGTGCAGTAAGCACAGAGTCACATGACACAGAGTAGGATTTGTGACAGGAACAGTTACTGTGTTTGAACATAGGCCATAAGCTGTGTTTATGCTGTGTTTACAGAGACAACTCTTTCCTTTAACACATTCATTCATTGAATACAGACCCTGTCTCACATTAACACACTCATTCATTGAATACAGAGCCTGTTTCACATCAACACATTCATTCATTTAATACAGACCCTGTTTCACATTAACACATTCATTCATTTAATACAGAGCCTGTCTCACATTAACACACTCATTCATTTAATACAGAGCCTGTTTCACATCAACACATTCATTCACTGAATACAGACCCTGTCTCACATCAACACATTCATTCATTGAATACAGAGCCTGTCTCACATCAACACATTCATTCATTGAATACAGAGCCTGTTTCACATCAACACATTCATTCACTGAATACAGACCCTGTCTCACATCCACACATTCATTCATTGAATACAGAGCCTGTCTCACATCAACACATTCATTCATTTAATACAGAGCCTGTCTCACATCCACACATTCATTCATTGAATACAGAGCCTGTCTCACATCAACGCATTCATTCATTGAATACAGAGCCTGTCTCACATCAACACATTCATTCATTGAATACAGAGCCTGTCTCACATCCACACATTCATTCATTGAATACAGAGCCTGTCTCACATCAACACATTCATTCATTGAATACAGAGCCTGTCTCACATTAACACATTCATTCATTGAATACAGAGCCTGTCTCACATCCACACATTCATTCATTGAATACAGAGCCTGTCTCACATCAACACATTCATTCATTGAATACAGACCCTGTCTCACATTAACACATTCATTCATTTAATACAGAGCCTGTCTCACATCAACACATTCCTCTGTAGTGACTTTTTTTTCTTAACCACTTCACAAGAGTGCAGTAGCTACACAAAAGTGTTATGTTATTAGAGTAGAATTTGGAGTTGAGTGGAACTGATTTGAAAGTTGAGTGTCTGACTTGCCAGCCCTGTGAGTAACTCTTTTTGGTCTCCATATATCACGATTCACAGTCCCTTCTGTGAACTTATATTACGCCAAGTCTGTTCTGGTCTAATCTCTTCTTTGTTCTGTGTTATTGGAGAGCCCGGAATGTGTCTTCAGTGTCTATCGCTTGATCTCTTATCTTTGGTTTGTATCTCTTTGTCTTTGACTGAACCAGAAATGCTGTGATTTAGACATTTTCTCAGAGCTGGATGCAACTTTCAAGGGCACTCTTTCTGCCCGACTTGATTCTGGAATATTCTTGAGTAACTGGAGTGTGTGTTTGGCATTTATGGGAAAATATGGCCCAGTCTCCAGCACTGTGTGTTGTTTTCATCTCATGTCTGTAAAGTTGTGACATGTAGAATGATGGAATTTGTTTTGGTTTCATTTTAGCTTCATTCATTTTCATTCTTTTCTAACAATCACAATGCCTTTCATTTTTCCCTTTAACTGGTCAGAGACACATTCATTTCAAAATCATGTTTTAAGAAAGAACAGGGACAGAAAGAGACTAAAACAGCAGGTGAAGAACAGACAAAAGCACTTACTGTCCATGGACACAGACAATGACAGATGTCTTTCATATGCTCCACTGTAGACCTGACAGGTGTAAACTCCACAGTCCTCAGGTCTGAACTGTCTCAGTGTCAGAGACATATTCCCTCTGTGGAGCTGTGTTCTGTCCAGACTCACTCTGCCCATGAAGTCTCGACCTTCTGTTATGTTCCCATACTCACACAGGCAAATACACTCTGTCCCCTTAAACCACCTGATATTCACAGTGACAGCACTGCTCTCAGGAGACAGGTAACACGGTAAGGCAACGTCATCTCCAGGTTTAACGGCTTTGGGGCACTGGGTAACCAGTTCAAAAACATCTGTACAGAAACACACACACACACACACATACAAAATACCGATGTCAGCCACACACACACACACGGCTTAGAAGCATTCACTTTTGAATGTGTGAATAACTGATTAATAGAAAATAGAAACGCAAAACAAACTTCAAACTGAGACCAGCACACTTAGACATGTTGTCAGACACATACGTGGAGCTCTAGACATAGCTTGTGTGTTGATGAGTGTAAGAAAAACGTAAAATTTGTATCAACAACTCACCTTCAAATGCTGCCATGTTTGACCTTCTTCCAAATATGTGCATAAAATGTTAATTTAACCACAGCGCGAATGAGATTGAATAAAAAACCATATGATTTGTTTACCTCTGTCCTATTATTCTTACCAAGTCTGTCTGTCTGTCTGAGCACATTCGGTCTGATACACTCATCTGAACTCTCAGAACCGGAGTATAGACACCACTGACGTGAAAAAACAATTAAAGCATCCATGTGGGTGTACCTTCCACATAAACTAAAGCAGAACCTGTTGTTTCACTTCCACAGAAAGTCCTGATCAAGATAAAGAGTGATCATG